>NW_028119608.1:0-55820 GCF_965119305.1 Pelophylax lessonae | reverse complement strand
ATGGGGGGGGGATATTACAACGTATCATAATATATATGGGGGGGGGGATATTACAACGTATCATTATATATGGGGGGGGGGGGGGATATTACAACGTATCATATATATATGGGGGGGGGGGGGGATATTACAACGTATCATATATATATGGGGGGGGGGGGGATATTACAACGTATCATTATATATGGGGGGGGGGGATATTCCAATGTATCATATTATATATGGGGGGATATTACAACGTAACATTCTATATATGGGGGGGATATTACAATGTATCATCCTGGGTTGTCATAGCTGTCAGGTCCCCATCCCCCTCTCACGGGTAGTACAGGTATTTCTGGGGGAGGGGTATTACAGGTGCCCCCTCTATACACACACCTGGTTGGGGCCTCCAGGGTGACGCTGAGTCACGTGATGCTGACGTCCTCCCCCCACCCGGCCCCCTATCATACACACCCGAGCCGGGGATGGATGCACCGAGCGCTCCCTTCACCTCCTGAGCCGCGGCTTCCTTCTCACCTCCGCCATTATGGAAGAACGCTTCACTTCCTCCTTCTAGCAACGTCACTGCGCTGGCAGCTCTAGAGCGCGCACGCCGGTCCTACGCGCTCTTGTCTCTCCAATCGGCGGCTCGCTACGCGCGCACCCGCCGCTCCCTCCTCCAATCCCCGCGCAAGGAGCCTTGTGTTCCCGCCCCTCTCACCTGTAAAGGGCGCTCTCCGCCCCCGCCGCTCAGCGCTTCACTGTGGATGTCTCCGCCCTCCTCCTCCCCATCTATCAGGGAAGGATGTATGAAGTCCCCGCCCCTTCTCACTGTGCGTGCCACCCACTCCACCTGTACAGAAGATTGCCCTGCCCACTCACTCCCTGCCCCCGCCTGTGCCTCCTTCTCTGCTGATGTCCCCTCCCATAATGTTCTATGTACCAAAGGAGCTTACACTCTAATGTCCCCCCACAGTCACACACTATTATTATTATACATTTATATATCTCTGACATATACTGCAGTGCTGTACAGAGAACACTGAGCCAGTCACATCAGTCTCTGTACCAGAGGAGCTTACACTCTAATGTCCCCCCCCCCCCCCCCACAGTCACATCAGTCTCTGTACCAAAGGAGCTTACACTCTAATGTCCCCCCACAGTCACACACTATTCTATACATTTATATAGCTCTGACATATACCGCAGTGCTGTACAGAGATCACTGAGCCAATCACATCAATCTCTGTACCAGAGGAGCTTACACTCTAATGACCCCCACAGTCACATCAGTCTCTGTACCAGAGGAGCTTACACTCTAATGTCCCCCCTAAAGTCACATCAGTCCCTGTACCAGAGGAGCTTATACTTTAATGTCCCCCCACAGTCACATCAGTCTCTGTACCAGAGGAGCTTACACTCTAATGTCCCCCTACAGTCACACACTATTATTATTATTATACATTTATATATCTCTGACATATACCGCAGTGCTGTACAGAGAACACTGAGCCAGTCACATCAGTCTCTGTACCAGAGGAGCTTACACTCTAATGTCCCCCCTCCCCCACAGTCACATCAGTCCCTGTACTAGAGGAGCTTACACTCTAATGTCGCCCCCCCCCCACAGTCACACACTATTATTATTATACATTTATATAGCTCTGACAGATATTGCAGTTACACAAAATGTAAATGTATTTTATTGGGATTTTATGTGATAGACCGACACAAAGTGGAACATAATTGTGAAGTGGAAGGAAAAGTGTGGCTGCATTTGTATTCACCCCCCTGGAGTCAATACTTTGTAGAACCGCCTTTCCCTGCAATTACAGCTGCAAGTCTTTTTGGGGATGTCTCTACCAGCTTTGCACATCTAGAGAGGACATTTCTGCCCATTCTTCTATGCAGAATATCTTATCTCTGTCAGATTGGATGGAGAGCGTCTGTGAACAGCAATTTTCAAGTCTTGCCACAGATTCTCAATGGGATTTAGGTCTGGACTGTGACTGGGCAATTCTTACCCATGAATATGCTTTGATCTAAACCAGAGGTGGGGAACCTTTTTTCTGCCGAGGGCCATTTGGATATTTATAACATAATTCGGGGGCCGTACAAAATTATCAACTTAAAAATGTGCCTGTTATATTTGATCAAACATTTAATTAACTCATCCCTAATGTGATGGCTGCAACTGCTTCTATTTGGTGAGGTGTGTGATGTCAGCTGGTATTGATGATGTTGCTACTCACAGCTGGTTTTCCAGATTTGCATCGGTCAGTCTGGAGCGCAGTTGACTCTTTGCAAGGGTAAGTTTTGAAAAGAACTGCTGGTAGGTACTGCTGGCTGGTACTGCTGGTGGGTATCACTGGTGGGTACTGCTGGCTGGTACTGCTAGTGGGTATTGCTGGGGGGTACTGTTGGTGGGTACTGCTGGCTGGTACAGCTGGTGGGTACTGCTGGTTAGTACTGCTTGCAGGGACAGCTGGTGGGTGCAGCTGCTGGGTACTGCTGGCTGGTACTGCTGGTGTTTACTGCTGGCTGGTACTGCTGGTGGGAAATGCTGGCTGATACTGCTTTAGGTACTGCTGGCTAAGGCTGGTACTGTGCTGTGGGTACTGCTGGCTAGTACTGCTGTGGGTACTGCTGGCTCAGTCTGGTACTGCTGGCTGGTGCTGCTGTGGGTACTGCTGGGTGTTACTGCTGGCTGGTACTGCTGTGAGTACTGCTGGCTCAGGCCGGTACTGCTGTGGGTAATGCTTGCTCAGGCTGGTACTGGTGGCTGGTACTGTGCTGTAGGTACTGCTGGCTGGTACTGCTGTGGGTACTGTTGGCTGGTACTGCTGGCTCAGGCTGGTACTGCTGGCTAGTACTGTGCTGTGGGTACTGCTGGCTGGTACTGCTGTGGGTACTGCTGGCTCAGGCTGGTACTGCTGGCTGGTAGTGCTGTGGGTACTGCTGGCTCAGGCTGGTACTGCTGTGGGTACTACTGGTTCAGGCTGGTACTGCTGTGGGTAATGCTTGCCCAGGCTGGTACTGGTGGCTGGTACTGTGCTGTAGGTACTGCTGGCTGGTACTGCTGTGGGTACTGTTGGCTGGTACTGCTGGCTCAGGCTGGTACTGCTGGCTGGTACTGTGCTGTGGGTACTGCTGGCTGGTACTGCTGTGGGTACTGCTGGCTGGTAGTGCTGTGGGTACTGTTGGCTGGTACTGCTGTGGGTACTGCTGGCTCAGGCTGGTACTGCTGTGGGTACTGCTGGCTCAGGCTGGTACTGCTGTGGGTAATGCTTGCTCAGGCTGGTACTGGTGGCTAGTACTGTGCTGTAGGTACTGCTGGCTGCTACTGCTGGCTCAGGCTGGTACTGCTGGCTGGTACTGTGCTGTGGGTACTGCTGGCTGGTACTGCTGTGGGTACTGCTGGCTCAGGCTGGTACTGCTGGATGGTAGTGCTGTGGGTACTGCTGGCTCAGGCTGGTCCAGTTGGCTGGTAGTGCTGTGGGTACTGCTGGCGAGAAATGCTGGTTAGGAACGGCGCCCCGCTGAAGGAAGATAGAGATGCTTCCTGTATTGGTCACAGGCGGAGTGCATTTGATATCACTCCGCCTGTGACTCACTCAGACTGTCAGGACGGAGCCGGAACTATAGAAGAAACATCGGCTCCGTTCTGACAGCTCAGCTGAGAGACACAGACTCAGCAGCACAGGGGACCAGACCAAATTATTTCAGCCCATGGGTTGTAGGTTTCCTACCCCTGATTTAAACCATTCAATTGTAGCTCTGGCTGGATGTTTCGGGTCGTTGTCCTGCTGGAAGGTGAACCTCCGCCACTGTCTCAAGTCTTTTGCAGACTCTAACAGGCTTTCTTCTGGATTTGGCTCCATCCATCTTCCCATCAACTCTGACCAGCTTCCCTGTCCCTGCTGAAGAAAAGCATCCCGACACCATGATGCTTCCACCACCATGTTTCACAGTGTTGATGGTGTGTTCAGGGTGATGAGCTGTGTTAGTTTTCCCCCACACATAGCGTTTTGCTTTTAGGCCAAAAAGTTTCATGTTGGTCTCATCTGAGCAGAGCTCCTTCTTCCACATGTTTGCTGTGTCCTCCACATGGCTTTTCCCAAACTGCAAACAGGACTTCTTATGGCTTTCTTCCACCAATGTCTTTCTTCTTCTCACTCTTCCATAAAGGGCAGATTTGTGGAGCGCACCACTAATAGTTGTCCTGTGGACAGATTCTCCCACCTGAGCTGTGGATCTCTGCAGCTCCTCCAGAGTTCCCATGGGCCTCTTGGCTGCTTCTCTGATGAATGCTCTCCTTGCCCGGCCGGTCAGTTTAGGTGGACGGCCATGTCTTGGTAGGGTTGCAGTTGTGCCATACTCTTTCCATTTTCCCATGATGGATGAACAGCGCTCCGTGAGATGTTCAAGGCTTGGGAGATTTTTTTTTTTATAACCTAACCCTGCTTTAACCACTTCAGCCCCGGAAGGCTTTACCCCCCCTTAATGACCAGGCAATTTTTTGTGATACGGCACTGCGTCATTTTAACTGACAGTTGCGTGGTCGTGCGACGCTGTACCCAATAAAATGGATCTCCTTTTTTCCCCACAAATAGAGATTTCTTTTGGTGGTATTTGATCACCTGTGTAGTTTTTATTTTTTGCGCTTTAAACCAAAAAAAGAGCGACAACTCTGAAAAAAAAAACAATATTTTTCTACTTTCCGCTATAAAACATCCAATAAAAAAAATGTAAAAAATCAAATTTCTTCCTCAGTTTAGGCCAATTTGTATTCTGCTACGTGTTTTCGGTAAAAAAACAAAAATCCCAATAATTGTATATTGATTGGTTTGCGCAAAAGTTATCACATCTACAAACTATGGGATATTTTTATGCCATTTTTATTTATTTATTTATTTATTTATATTTTTACTAGTAATGGCGGCAATCAGCGATTTTTAGCGGGACTGCGACATTGCGGCGGACAGATAAGACAACTAAATGACATTTTTGACACTTTTTTTGGGCACCAGTGACATTACTACAGTAATCAGTGCTAAAAATATGCACTGTCACTATTCTAATGACACTGACAGGGAAGGGGTTAACATCAGGGGCAATCAAAGGGTTAAATGTGTTCCTGGGGGGTGCTTTCTAGCTGTGGGGGATGGTTTGACTAGGGCAAGACACACACCTACACATGTTGAACTGGATGGACTATTGTTTTTATTCAACCTAAACTACTATGTAACTATGTCTGTGTTCATGCTTAGCAGGAACGCAAGATCTCTATCTTCTCCCCTATAAGAACAACAATCTGCCTTGTTTACATAGGCAGACTGCCGTTTTGCCTGTCTTAGGAACGATTGCGAGTGGTTGTTGAACATCAGGTCCCCCGGACCCACTAATTGACTCCCCCTCTCTCCAATCAGCATGCGATCGTGCCTCCGGCAGCACCCGCCCCCTAGTGGCTATTGCACATAATGACGTATATGTACGTGATTTCGCGCAATAGAGCCGACCTGCCGCAGTACATGTACCGTAACTTCTCCACAACTTTATCCCTGACCTGTCTGGTGTGTTTCTTGGCCTTTATGATGATGTTGGTTCACTAAGGTTCTCTAACAAACCTCTGAGGGCTTCACAGAACAGCTGTATTTATACTGAGATTACATTACACACAGGTGGACTATTTTTACTAATTAGGTGACCTCTGAAGGCAATTGGTTCCACTTTAGTTAGGGGGTATCAGAGTAAAGGGGGGGGGGGGTGAATACAAACGCACGCCACACTTTTCACATATTTATTTGTAAAAAATGTTGAAAACCACTTATCATTTTCCTTCCACTTCACAATTATGGGCCGCTTTGTGTCGGTCTATCACAATCTTTTTCAACCAGGGTGCCTTAACCACTTAAGCCCCGGAAGATTTTACCCCCTTCCTGACCAGGGCCTATTTTGCGATTCGGCACTGTGTGAATTTAACGGACAATTGCGCGGTCGTGCGACGCTGTACCTAAACGAATTTGGCGTCCTTTTTTTCCCACAAACAGAGCTTTCTTTTGGTGGTATTTGATCACCTGTGGATTTTTTGATCATGCACTATAACCAAATAAAGAGCGTCAATTTTGCAAAAATAACAATATTTTTCACATTTTTTTATATGAAATTCCCCCCCAAAAAATGTAAAAAATCAAAATTTTTTAACATTTTAGGCAAATTTTTTTTTTTTTTTACCATATGTTTAGTTAAAAAAAAAAAAATCGCAAAAAGCGTATTTTGATTGGTTTGCGCAAAAATTATTGCGTTTACTAACAAAGGGAAAGATTTTTGTCATTTTTATTGTTATTTTTTTTAACGCGTAATGGCGGCGATCTGCGATTTTTTTTGCGGGACTGCGACATTGCGGCGGACAGATCGGACCCTTGACTGACATTTTTGACACTTTTGGGGTTACCAGTGACATTACTACAGTAATCAGTGCTATACATATGCACTGTTACTGTAAAAATGACACTGGCAGTGAAGGAGTTAACTGTATTGGAGAGGGAGGGGTTAAGTCTGTCCTAGGGGCGTGATTCTAACTGTGATTGGCTGTGGCTTGATGTGTAAGAACAGTGATCAACGGTCCTACATAGTAGAACCGTTTGATCACCATTCATACACAGGGGAGAATGACAGGCGGCTTTGTTTACATTAGCCGCCTGCCTTTCTCCCGCTGTAACGGACGATCGCGAGTGCCCGGCGGACATCGAGTCCGCCAGCCACACGCGCGGGGGGGTCCGTGACTACGCGGGAGCGCGCATCTGGCGGCGCGCGCTCGCTCCCAAAACCCTTACAGGCTAGTGACGTAGACCTACGTCGCTTTGCCTGTGAGGGGCTGACTGCCAACGTAAATAGTCGTGCGGCGGTCGGCAAGTGGTTAAAGCGGAGTTCCAGCCATTTACTCACCTGTCTCCAACGGTCCAGCGATGCGGCCGCCGGAAGCCTCGATCCTCTCCCTCGGCGCCGGCATCACTGCTGTGGGCACCCGGCTGTTACAGTTTGCAGGCTTCACAGCCGGGTACCCACTGCGCATGCGCGAGTCGCGCTGCGCGCCGTGATTGGCCGGCAATCTTCTGGGACCTCTGACGTGTCCCAGAAGATTGCAGGGAGGGAGGGGGAGAGGAGAACTTCCGCTCAGGGCGCCGTGGCGCTCCGAGCGGAAGTGGGAGCGGGTACCTGTCAAAACTAGGTACCCGCTCCCCCCCCCCAAAAAATGACATGCCAAATGTGGCATGTCGGGGGGTCAGGACTCCCTAAAGCGGAAGTTCCACTTTTGGGTGGAACTCCGCTTTAAGGTTCCTTCAGGGTTGCCTTGGCAAAATGCCTAAAATGTATCAAAAATTGTATACAAGCCAGCACAGGTGGATGAAGCCTATTAGTTACACAAAGCCTTGGGTTTTCATTGTGCACCATTACGACTTTCTAGACACCGGCATCCTAACAACCAATGACGTCATCAGATGAGAAGAAGGATGTCTGCCGCCTCCACAGCATCCTTCTTTGACCCTCCTGTGCCTCTCTTCCTCAGCACTGGGGTCATATTAGCTGACTGATGGAGAGAAATTGAGGGAGAAGAGAAACATAGGAATACTAGTCAGTACCAGTGTGCTAAAGTGTATTTGCATTGTAAGAATAAATCACCTCTAACTTTGGTTGTCCTACGTGTGGATGTTGCTGCATCGTGTAAAGCTATTAGAATAGTTTTTTTACATTTTAGAATGGGGTGCCTCAAGACTGTCCATCAGCAGCCGGCGGGAGGGGGAAACCTGGCAGCGCTGCAGAGAAGGGGAGGAAAGGATATAGAGCCCCAGGGCAGAAGGACAGGCATAGGGAGGCAGCAAAACTGGCATGTGAAGGAGCCCATGCCCTTCATTTCCCTCCGGCAGCCGCTGAACATCTGGGGGAGGGCGAGGCGGGTTCAGTTGCTGCATGGAGGGATCGGTTCCTCTACATGCCGCCCTCGCCGCCCTCCTATCCAGGTATCCTTGAGCAGAGGGCCGGACGCAATGGTGCCCCTGGCTCAGATCACCCTCACTGTATACATCGAGATTGTATTCAGCTGAGTTTACCCTTTTGCTGCCAGAGCCAGTTTTTTAGTACAAGTTTAACCACTTTACCGCTGCTCATTAGAGCTCTACTGCGGCAAAGTGGCTCTTGTAGGTCTGACGACGTAGACCTACGTCACCAGACATTCACCTCTCGCGGCGGCGCGCGCGCGCCGCCGGACGCTCGCTCCCGCTGTATTCAGTCACAGCGGGAGTCGGGCCAGGGGAGGAGCGGCGGTGATCACCGCCGCTCTTCTCCGATCGTCGGGGAATCCAGTTTGGAGATCCGCCTGCTTGTGTAAACGAAGCGGGCGGATCTCCTAAGTGACAGGCAGGGTCAGATTGCAGGATTCAGCATAGCTGAGCATGCGATCTGTCCCTGTGTCACTCAGTCACCTCCCCCCACACACGTCAGTAAGCACCAGGCATACATTAACCCCTCCCTCTCCAATAAAATTAACCCCTTCCCTGCCAGTGTCATTTTTACAGTAACAGTGCATATTTATAGCACTGATTACTGTAGTAATGTCACTGGTACCCCCAAAAGTGTCAAAAATGTCAGTCAAGGGTCCGATCTGTCCGCCGCAATATCGCAGTCCCGCAAAAAAAATTGCAGATCGCCGCCATTACTCGTTAAAAAAAAAAACACCAAAAATGACAGAAATCTTTCCCTTAGTTAGTAAACGCAATAACTTTTGCGCAAACCAATCAAAATACGCTTATTGCAATTTTTTTTACCAAAAATATGTAGCAGAAAACAAATTGGCCTAAAATGATAAAAAAATTTGATTTTTACATATTTTTGGGGGGGGAATTTCATATAAAAAAAATTTGAAAAATATTGTTATTTTTTCAAAATTGTCGCTCTTTTTTTGTTTATAGTGCAAAAAGTAAAAATCGCACAGGTGATCAAATACGACCAAAAGAAAGCTCTGTTTGTGGGAAAAAAAGGACCCAAATTTCGTTTGGGTACAGCGTCGCATGACCGCGCAATTGTCAGTTAAAGTCGCACAGTGAAGAATCGCAAAAAGTGGCTCAGACGTAAGACAGCAAAATCCTCCGGTGGTAAAGTGGTTAAAAAAATAAAAATTTTTGGCCTGAAGATTAGTTAAAACATTATATATTTATATATATATATATATATATATCAAAGACATTATGGTAAGGAGTGCTAGCCTTTACCCTTTATTAGTAAGGTCTGTTCCGGGGCTGGTTTTACTGGGAATCTGATAGTGCTCTGGGTGGGACAGATTCCCAATTCCGTGGACCAGAGTTTGTTGGTCTCCGGCTAGGCCTTGATTAAGGCAGCTGGACCTGGATCTCAGGGAGAGTGTGGATGTCTCCATTATGCCCCGTACACACGTGCAGATTATCTGCAGACTTTTGTCTGCAGACTTATCTTTTCTATGTAGTGCAAGGGCCTGCCGGATTGCATACAAATTGAAAGTGTTTAGGTTTGACCTCATATTATATGGTTTTGGTAAGTCTGCAGATAATCTGCACGTGTGTACGGGGCATTAGAGGAAGAAAATTGGAGCATGGCTGATTGTCTCTGAAAACTGGGATATTATCATTTGTTCCAGAACGGACACTTACCTTTGAACAAGGACTTTAACCGCCTTAGCGGTATCCCCGAGCGTGACTCGGGGTAGGAATTTTCTGCTATTAGCGGTATCCCCGAGTCACGCTCGGGGTCAATGGGCAGAGCGTGCAGACAGCGCAGCGGAGCTTCTCTTACCTTATCCTGGCGATCCAGCGATGAGCTCTCATTGCTGTGACCGCCAGCCGAGATCTCTGCCGCTCGTCTGTCGGTAGGAGGACTTCCTAGTTCCGTTCCCTGCAGCGGAACTAGGGAGGGAAATTCAAAAAAAAAAAAAAAACGTTGCACAAACCACATAACACATTTTATATTATATATATGCATATATATATATATATATATATATATATATATATATATATGCATGCAAATATATATATATATATATATAAAATTATATTATTGATTCAATTATAATTCATGCGTTATATATATATATATAGATATATATATATATATATCTATATACACATATATATATATATACACACATATATATATAATATATAACGCATGAATTATAATCTAATCAATAATATAATTTTATTATATATATTATATATTAAATAATAAAATAATATTATTGATTCGATTATAATTCATGCGTTTGTGTTTCAAATTTATCACATCTGGGATGTCTACTAGACTCTTGTTTTGGTCAGGTTTAAGTCAGTAATTACTAAGAATTGTAGGCCTATAATACATAACGCCAAATTTCCATGAAAAGAATTGTACCGCTTTTGGAACAGAATTCGTGACAGAATCATACCGCCAGGGAGGTTAAAAGGACTACAAACACAGTAAGAGCCGGTTCACACTACCGCGACCAGAAAGTCGCCTCATAAGGGGCGACTTGTGAATTATTTTAAGAGACTTGTATGATAGACGACTTTGTATTTGGCCAATCAGAATATGATGTGTTGTGACCTTATTCTGGGTGAGTCTAGGATGGAAAGGGACCTGGGGGTACTGGTAGACAACAGGCTTGGCAGTGGCATGCAATGCCAAGCCGCTGCAAGCAAAGCCAACAGAATACTGGGATGTATAAAAAAAGGGATTCACTCCAGAAATAAAGAGATTATTCTTCCACTCTACAAGACTCTGGTCCGGCCACATCTGGAGTATGCTGTCCAGTTCTGGGCACCGGTCCTCAGGAAGGATGTGCTGGAACTGGAGAGAGCCCAGAGAAGGGCAACAAAAATAATTAGGATGGAGGACATCAGCTATGAGGAAAGACTACAAGCACTGAACTTATTCTCTCTGGAGAAGAGACGATTGAGGGGGGATATGATATCAATGTACAAATACTGTACTGGCGACCCGAGCATAAGGAACAAACTATTCAGAGAGAGGAGATACAATAAGACACGTGGCCACTCACTAAAACTTGAGGAAACGCGGTTTAACCTTAAAGTGCGTAAGGGGTTCTTCACTGTAAGAGCGGTAAGGATGTGGAATTCTCTTCCACAAACAGTCGTATCAGCAGGGAGCATTGATAGTTTCAAAAAACTATTAGATGGGCACCTTAAAGACCACAACATACAGGGATATACAATGTACAACATACAGGGGTATACAATGTACAACATACAGGGGTATACAATGTACAACATACAGGGGTATACAATGTACAACATACAGGGGTATACAATGTACAACATACAGGGGTATACAATGTACAACATACAGGGGTATGCAATGTACAACATACAGGGGTATACAATGTACGGTTAATAGCAAACACACACACATCATAGGTTGAACTGGATGGACTGATGTCTTTTTTCAACCTCCTTAACTATGTAACTATGTAATTCCCCTTTTCTGTTTTTTTTTACTCATTTCCTCATTGCCCACCAGTGGCACGAATCGGTGTCGACCAGTGGCACGTATCGGTGTCCACCAGTGCCACTCACACAGACCAGGCAGAGATAATGGTATATAGGAACTGTAGGCATGGCTGCAATGTGGGGAATGCCTGGCTAATTTTCCTTCTTCTTCCTGGAAAGTCGGATCACAAGTTCCTTGACAAAAGATAAGGATCGGACTTGGAGGCGACTCCCATTGAAGTCTATTGGACAAGTCGGATACAAGTCGCCTCAAAGTAGTACAGGACCCTTTTCTAAAGTCGGAGCGACTTCAGTAGTGCCAATTAAGACGGCTCTCATTGATTTACATTGCATTTGTTATGACAAGCGACTTGGGGCGACTTGAGGGCACACAAGTCGCCTGACAAGTCGCAGCAGTATGAATGGAGTCTAAGGCTGCATTCACATGTGAGCGTTTGGATCGCGGGCAGAACCGCCGCGGTTCCGCCCGCGATCCGGAGATTATTGCAAATCGCGGGACGCCTAGCGTTGCCCGTTGATTTGCAATAGCACCCCAAACGCCGAGCGATGTTGCCGCGATTTCCGCCTGCCGAATCGCGGCAACATCGCGCAAACAAAATCGCGGGACGCAATACGCTCCAAAGAAGTACAAGAGCTCTTGTACTTCTTTGGAGCGTATTGCGTCCCGCGATTTTGTTTGCGCGATGTTGCCGCGATTCGGCAGGCGGAAATCGCGGCAACATCGCTCGGCGTTTGGGGGGCTATTGCAAATCAACGGGCAACGCTAGGCGTCCCGCGATTTGCAATAAATCTCCGGATCGCGGGCGGAACCGCTGCGGTTCTGCCCGCGATCCATACGCTCACATGTGAACGGAGCCTTAGGCTCAGTTTGAGCAGAAGTTTACTTTTGTTTGTTTGGCCAGGAGCCAGTTTCTTTTGTTATGAACTTTGAGTGTGGATTAAACCTGACATTTTCTAAAGAAACTGCGAGCGTGTCCCTGCCTTGAGTCTGATCCCCATATATATATATATATATATATATATATATATATATATATTTATTACTATAAATCAGAGACCCTGGAGAATAAAAAGTGGTAGATGTAAATTCTTATACTGCATGCTGTTAGTACAACAGTTTGTCAAGCACTCGTTTTCGGTAAAAACTACACAAAGTTAATTTCAGGGCACAGAAACTGAATATATCACTACAGTTTTCAGCAAAATATAAAAGCTAACGTTGCACCGAGTAAAGAGATACCCAGCATGTCAAGCCTTAACTACTTGCCAACTGCCTGCCCACCCGCAGTACACTGCTGGTACTGGGATGTCGCTCCCTATTTCCGGGTTTAGAGCACGCGCATGCACATGCTTTGCACAATGGTTCACACTGAGATCTGTGAACCGATGCGGGTGTCAATGTAAAGTTAATGACCTCCCCTTATTCAGTTCACAGATCGCAGTGCGAACTGTGAAATAGTGCAGGAATCGAATCGGATGGTTGTGCAGGAATCGGATCGCATGGTTGTGAACACCCATGCGATCTGATTCCAGTGTGCACAAAAAGAGAAGGGTCCTGTACCATTTTGGTGCGAATGCGATGCGATTTCAGCCATACAGTTTGTACAGCTGAAATTGCATCGCATGTGATCTGCACAGCAATGCAGTGCGAATCACATGCGATGTCTGGCAGCGTTCTAGTGTGAACCAGCCTTTAGTGTCAGATCGACCGCCGCACTATCGCAGTCCCATTATAAGTTGCTGATCGTCCCCATTAGCAGTATAAACCTAAATAAAAATTCCAATACATAACCCCTAGTTTGTAGACACGATAACTTTTCCGCAAACCAATCAATATACACTTATTGGGATTTTTTTATACCAAAAACCTGTAGCAGAAAACATTGTGGCCTAAATTTCTAAAGAAAGTTTATTTTTTTTTTATTTTTATGTTTTCATTGGATATGTTTTATAGAAGAAAGTAAAAGAATATTTTTTTTTTTTCCAAATTTTCAGTCTTTTTCGTTTTAATATTGCAAAAAAACAAAAAAACAAAAAAAAAACACAGAATTGGTCAAATACCACTGAAAGCTTTGTGCGAAAAAATGATAGAAAGTTCGTCTTGGTACAGTGTTGCATGACCACGCAATTACCAGTTAACCACTTCCATCCCGGGACAATTCTGGCATTTTTATCTTGCATGTAAAAACGCATAATTTTTTTGCTAGAGAATTACTTAGAACCCCAAAACATTATATATATATATATATATATATATTATTATTTTTTTTTTTTTTAGCAGAGACCCTAGAGAATAAAATGGCGCTCATAGCAATTTTTTATGTCACATGGAATTTGCAGCAATTTTTCAAATGCATTTAAAAAAAAAAACAAAAAAAAAACACTTTTATTAATTTAAAAAAAAAAAAAAACAGTAAAATTAGCCTGATTTTTTTTTTTTTTTTTGTATAATGTGAAAGATGATGTTATGCCGAGTAAATAGATACCTAACATGTGACACTTTAAAATTGCGCATACTCATGGAATGATGCCAAACTTCGGTACTTAAAAAAAACTCCATAGGTAATGTTTTAAAATTATTTTACTTATGCGCTCGCTTCTGCGTGCGAGCATGAGGGGACAGGGGCGCTTTAATTTTTTTTTTTTATCATTGTTTATTTTATTTCAATTTTTTAATTTTCACACTTTCCCTTTTTATTTTTATTTTTTTTCTTGACCCTTTTTATTCTGAATACAAGGAATGTACACATCCTTTGTAATAGGAATAGTGAATGACAGGTCCTCTTTATGGAGAGATGTGGGGTCTATAAGACCTCACATCTCTCCTCTAGGCTGGAAAGCCTCAGATCAAAAAAAAAAAAAAAAAACACAATCTTGGCTTCCTAGTTTATAGGTTTACATCTGCCGAGGCCGGACGTGATGTCATAACGTTGCGCCAGGCCTCCGAAGGTCATAGAGATGACGGGGGACCATCTGGTCCTCGGACATGAGGAGACTATATAGCTGTGCGCAGCCTATTGCATTAGGGTGTGCACAGGGCTGCTTTTAGAAATCGCGGGGCCCCATACAGACTACCTGGCAGGGCCCCCCCAAGAAAATATTAAAGATGTATTTAGCTAAAGTTACAACACAATCACTATTATCAGACACAAATATAACATAATTCCTGCTAAATCTAAAAAAAAAAACCTGTTAAATAAAAAAAAGATGAGAAAAAATATACAGGCTGGGCAGTTGGAGCTCAGTGATCAGAGAGACAGAGAGAGAGAAACAAAGTTACAAATAAACTCCTGAGCAGAGATAACATTAGAGCCAGTGCTGGGAGGGGGGCCCACACAGGGAGGGGGATTAGTGAGGGACAACTGTCTCTTTTTCAACAGCTAAAAGCTGATAGCAGGGAGAGGGACAGATCAGATTCAGGTGCTGGAGGAAGATTTCTGTAATTGTTGTCCCATCACTAATCCCCCTCTCTGTGTGGGACCCCCTGTGTGCTAGGTCCCCCTACAAGAGGGCTGGTGGTCCCCCCCCCCCCCATCAGCGGCCCTGGGTGTGCACCCCAAAGCTGAACCTGGAGTTGATTTATTGCATGTCACGTCACTGTTCATTTTGGCTTGTGGAGATCAGTAAAGGCAAGTTCGCTAGTCTCTCTTCCCCTCTTCTCAGCGACACCACACATAGGGGTCCCAGGCTCATAGGTGGGACAGTGGAGCCTGGAAAACATGGTGCAAGCAGGGGGGGGGTGCACTGGAAGCAGCATGGTGGCTGTACAGCTTCCCTCTGATGGTTGGCTTGTCAGATTTACACACACTCCTGGTTGCTGTAAACCCCCCGTTACATAGTTGGTGAGGTCGAAAAAAGACACCAGTCCGTCCAGTTCAACCAATGTGTGGGTGTGTACCCCTGTATGTTGTGCCCATCCAATAGTTTTTTTTAGACTATCGACACCCCCTGCTGATACCACTGCTTGTGGAAGAGAATTCCACATCCTTACCGCTCTGACAGTAAAGAACCCCTTAAGGTTAAACCGCTTCTCTCCCAATTCCAGTAAATGGCAGCGTGTCTTTTAACCACTTCCTTACCGGGCCATAGTAATGACACCAGCAGGAAGTCTCCCTCGATCCGGGCGTCATATGACACCAGCAGGAAGTCTCCCTCGATCCAGGCGTCATATGACACCAGCAGGAAGTCTCCCTCGATCCGGGCGTCATATGCCACCAGCAGGAAGTCTCCCTCGATCCGGGAGGGCGTCATATGACGTCCGCACCGGATCCGCTGCTCTCCAGCCCTCCCCACACCCCCCCCCCCCCGGGGGTGCGCAGCGTGGCGATCGGGGATGCGGCGTGTCCGTCGGGACACAGCCCATCCCTGATCGGTGTAAAGAGCCATTAAAAAAAATGGCTCTTTACCATGTGACCGGCTGTGTCCAATCACAGCCGGCCACATGCACTTCCCTTGTGCACGCCGCTTGCGCGCGCCCCCAGGGGCGCGCAGAGCGGCGGTCGGGGATGGAGAGTGTCGCTCTGACACAGTCCATCCCTGATCAGGGTAAAGTACATAAGAGGGGAAGGTTGAGACTTCAGTGAAGCAGAAAAATGTATTTATTTTCAAAATTTACTGACAGAAAATAAGAAACTTTTTTTGTTTTCAAAATTTTCTGTCTTTTTTTGTAATAAATAAAAAAACCCAGAGATGATTAAATACCACCAAATAAATCTCTATTTGTGTGAAAAAAAATTGATAAAAATTTCACATGGGTACAGTGTAGCATGACCGCGCAATTGTCATTCAAAGTATGAGAGTGCTGAAAACTGAAAATTGGCCTGGATAGGAAGGGGGTGAAAGTGCCCGGTAGGCAAGTGGTTAATAAAAGTGGGCCAACAAGCCCTTAAACGGCACAACTGCGTGGACTAAGCTCACTGGTAGGCTCTGCACTCAAGCTAAACACCTCCAAATATCACTATAATATATATATAATATCTCACAAAAGTAAGTACACCCCTCACATGTTTGTAAATATTTTATTCTATCTTTTCATGTGACAACACTGAAGAAATGACACTTTGCTACAATGTAAAGTAGTGAGTGTACAGCTTGTATAACAGTGTAAATTTACTGTCCCCTCAAAATAACTCAACACAGCCCAGTGGCGGCTGGTGCTTAAAATTTTTTTTGGGGGGGGGGGGGGGGCGCAAACAGAAAAATGTACAGTAAACCCCCCTCCATTGCGGGGGTTACGTTCCGGACCCAGCCGCGAAAAGTGAAATTCCGCGAAATAGAAAAACCCTATTAAAATGCATTGTAGGCATGATTTTTTTACTGTCACTGTACGTGTAGAAGCATTTTAAGGTCTTTAAACACACTTTTAAAACAATAGAAACTCATTTAAACACATAAAAGATACTTAGAGACAGAGCAAGAGCTATGGAAAACACAAAAATCTTTCATTTTTAATGATTTATATAGTAAAATAACATTACAAAAAAAACCGCGAATTACCGGGACCGCAAAAACTGAACCGCGATGTAGCGGGGGATTACTGTAATAGGCATTGCTTTGCAGCAAAAAACGCTGTAAAAAAATTGCGTGACTTTGAGGTCACAAAAGTGTGAACGGCCTTAAGTAATTAAGGTATAGTGTGCCCCCTTTCAATGTGCAGAGAGACGAGCGTGCCCCCTTTCAATGCGCAGAGACCAGCGTGCGTGCCCCCTTTCAATGCGTAGAGAGACCAGCGTGCGTGCCCCCTTTCAATGCACAGAGACCAGCGTGCGTGCCCCCTTTCAATGTGCAGAGAGACCAGCGTGCCCCCTTTCAATGTGCAGAGAGACGAGCGTGCCCCCTTTCAATGCGCAGAGACCAGCGTGCGTGCCCCCTTTCAATGCGTAGAGAGACCAGCGTGCCCCCTTTCAATGCGCAGAGAGACCAGCGTGCCCCCTTTCAATGTGCAGAGAGACCAGCGTGCGTGCCCCCTTTCAATGCGCAGAGACCAGCGTGCGTGCCCCCTTTCAATGCGCAGAGAGACCAGCGTGCGTGCCCCCTTTCAATGCGCAGAGAGACCAGTGTGCCCCCTTTCAATGCGCAGAGAGACCAGTGTGCCCCCTTTCAATGCGCAGAGAGACCAGCGTGCGTGCCCCCTTTCAATGCACAGAGACCAGCGTGCCCCCTTTCAATGCGCAGAGAGACCAGCGTGCGTGCCCCCTTTCAATGCACAGAGACCAGCGTGCGTGCCCCCTTTCAATGCGTAGAGAGACCAGCGTGCCCCCTTTCAATGCGCAGAGAGACCAGTGTGCCCCCTTTCAATGCGCAGAGAGACGAGCGTGCCCCCTTTCAATGCGCAGTGACCAGCGTGCGTGCCCCCTTTCAATGCGCAGAGAGACGAGCGTGCCCCCTTTCAATGCGCAGTGACCAGCGTGCGTGCCCCCTTTCAATGCGCAGTGACCAGCGTGCGTGCCCCCTTTCAATGCAGTGTGCCCCCCCCCTCGAGACCAGTGCACTTACCTGCAGTGGCGGCTTCTCCTCAGTCCCCCAGCGTCTCCTCGAGTCCTCCCGCCTCCTCCTCGGCCACCCGCCTCCTCCTCGGCCAATGGCATGGCCTGGGGTTTGCCTTGCGGCCAATCAGGAAGCGGGTATTAGACCCGCTTCCTGATTGACTAGGAGGAGGATCCGTGTGACAATAGCTAATTTTCATTCGCTATTGTCACACAATGGGTTGGCTCGGGCGCACTGCTCTGCCCCCCCGGGTCCACCCTTTGTTGAAGCCTATTAGAGCCTCTGGCTCTAATCAGGTGATTTAAAAAAAAAAAAAAAAAAAATTAAGCTTCATGCGTCCGGTGCCCCACATGCAGATTAGGGGGCCCCAACGCACCGGCCGCCACTGACGCAGCCATTAATGTCTAAGCCGCTGGCAACAAAAGTGAGTGCACCCCTAAGTGACAATGTCCAAATTGGGCCCAAAGTGTCAATATTTTGTGTGACCACCACACTTAAAACTCTGCTTTAAGTGGTTAAACTAAAAGTTCTGTGGCACTTTAAAATTCTATTTTTAAAAAGGGGGGTGTGGGGGTGAACCAGGGCTAAGAGCGGTGGCAGTAAATTGCAACATTGGTGAAGTACGTCCCTATTACTGAATGAATATTTGTCAAAAATGCAACAAGGAAAAAGTCCAGTGAAAAGAAAAGCCGACTAGCAATGTGTCACCCTGAAGGGGATTTTTTCTTTACTGATTATTTCAAGGTATTTCCTCCTTTCACCCATCACTGGAATAAAGGTCATATGTACATTATATATGAGAGGGGAGTGCGGGAGATGTGTTATAGAGAGGACACTTGTGCTGTGTGTATATGTTATGTATGCAGGGCCGTCTTTAATATTGATTGGGCCCTGGGCAAAAATTTTCTGTATGGTACAGGAGGGGGGGTCAGAGGCTGCGGACATGGTACAGGAGGGGGGTCAGAGGCTGCGCACCTGGTACAGGAGGGGGGTCAGAGGCTGCGCACCTGGTACAGGAGGGGGGTCAGAGGCTGCGCACCTGGTACAGGAGGGGGGTCAGAGGCTGCGCACCTGGTACAGGAGGGGGGTCAGAGGCTGCGGACATGGTACAGGAGGGGGGTCAGAGGCTGCGGACATGGTACAGGAGGGGGGTCAGAGGCTGCGGACATGGTACAGGAGGGGGGTCAGAGGCTGCGGACATGGTACAGGAGGGGGGTCAGAGGCTGCGGACATGGTACAGGAGGGGGGTCAGAGGCTGCGGACATGGTACAGGAGGGGGGTCAGAGGCTGCGGACATGGTACAGAAGATGGTCAGAGAAGATGGTCAGAGACTGCAGACATGGTTGATTCAAGAGATGGTCAGGGACTGAGTTTACAGCTGAACCCGGTGTAAAAGTGTATAGTATTGCAGGGCAGCTCCACTCTATTTAACCGCTTGCCAACCGCCGCAAGTAGATATACTGCGGCGGTCAGCCCCTCCCAGGCAAAGTGACGTGTATATATACATCACTAGCCTGTGAGGCTCTGGGGAGCGAGCGCGCGCCGCCGCCGGCGCGCTCCCGCTCGGTCATGGACCCCCCCGTGCGTGTGACCGGCGGACCCGATGTCCGCCGCTCACTCTGCGATCGTCGGGGGAGAGGGAGAAAGGCAGGCGGCTAATGTAAACAAGCTGCCTGTCATTCTCCCCTGTGTAGAAATAGTGATCACACGGCTCTACTATGTAGGACCGTTGATCACTGTTCCTACAGCTCAAGCCACAGCCAATCACAGTAAGAATCACGCCCCTAGGGACACACACCACCCCTCCCTCTCAAATAAAGTTAACCCCTTCACTGCCAGTGCAATTTTACAGTAACAGTGCATATGTATAGCACTGATTACTGTAGAAATGTCACTGGTAACCCCATAAATGTCAGTCAAGGGTCCGATCTGTCCGCCGCAATGTCGCAGTACCGCAAAAAAATCGCAGATCGCCGCCATTACGCGTTAAAAAAAAACAACAAAAATGACAAAAATCTTTCCCTTTTGTTAGTAAACGCGATAACTTTTGCGCAAACCAATCAAAATACGCTTTTTGCGATTTTTTTTTTTTTTTTTTTTTTTTTTAACCAAACATATGTAGCATAAAACAAATTGGCCGAAAATGTTAAATTTTGATTTTTACTTTTTTTTTTGGGGAATTTCATATAAGAAAATGTGAAAAATATTGTTATTTTTGCAAAATTGACGCTCTTTATTTGTTTATAGCGCATGATCAAATACCACCAAAAGAAAGCTCTGTTTGTGGGGAAAAAAAGGAAGTCAAAGGCCAGCGACTCCGATTGCCGCCTGACATCCGCGATCGTTCCCCGCTGAGAGAGAGAAGAATGGTTGGCTGTTGTAAACACATCTGACCGTTCTTCTCTCTGGAATGATCACAGAGCGCCTGTGATCCTTCTATATAGGAACACATGTCTCTGTGATCATTTCACAAGCCACACCCACCCCTAGGCTTAGATTTAACCCCTTGATCAACCATGGGTTAACCCCTTCCCTGCCAGTGTCATTATTACAGTAACAGTGCATATTTTTAGCACTGATTACTGTAGTAATGTCACTGGTACCCCCAAAAGTGTAAAAAATGTCAGTTAGGGGTCCAATCTGTCCGCCGCAATGTCGCAGTCCCGCTAAAAATCGCAGATTGCTGCCATTACTAGTAAAAAATAAATAAAATAAAAATGACATAAATCTTTCCCCTAGTAGTTTGTAGATGTGTTTAACTTTTGCGCAAACCAATCAAATTAAGTTGATGCTCCATGGACTGGGGGGGGGGGGCGGCAGACAGACTGCACCATACACCCCCCCCCCCCCCCCAGGACTCCGGACCCCCCACGGCTCACTCACCCTCAGCGGTGGCAGCGGCAGCTTCGGCTTCTCCCCCCTCAGTAGAAGCGTCTCCTCCCCCATGCCAAATGGCATGGCTTCTACTTTAGGCCAATCATGAAACAGGTCTCAGGACACGATTCCTGATTGACCAGGAGGCGGATCCGTGTGACAATAGTGAATATTCATTCGCTATTGTCACATAAGTGGATGGGCTCGTGGCACGAGCACACCCTTCTTTCTTTTTTTTTTTTGCCTGTGAGAGCCTCTGGTTCTAGTCACATGGTTAAAAAAAAAAAAAAAAACCCATTGAACCCCATGCACCGGGCGCCCCGTATGTGGATTAGGGGGCCGGACGCATGGATGGGGGGGGGGGGCAGCGCCCCTGTGCCCCCAATACACCAGCTGCCACTGGCACTGATTACTGTAGTAATGTCACTGGTCCCCCCAAAAGTGTCAAAAATGTCAGTTAGTGGGATAGGAATACAATGTAATGTATGAGGAGGAAGGATCGGATAGGAATACAATGTAATGTATGAGGAGGAAGGATCGGATAGGAATACAATGTAATGTATGAGGAGGAAGGATCGGATAGGAATACAATGTAATGTATGAGGAGGAAGGATCGGATGGGAATACAATGTAATGTATGAGGAGGAAGGATCGGATAGGAATACAATGTAATGTATGAGGAGGAAGGATAGGATAGGAATACAATGTAATGTATGAGGAGGAAGGATCGGATAGGAATACAATGTAATGTATGAGGAGGAAGGATAGGAATACAATGTAATGTATGAGGAGGAAGGATCGGATGGGAATACAATGTAATGTATGAAGAGGAAGGATGGGATAGGAATACAATGTAATGTATGAGGAGGAAGGATCGGATAGGAATACAATGTAATGTATGAGGAGGAAGGATGGGATAGGAATACAATGTAATGTATGAGGAGGAAGGATGGGATAGGAATACAATGTAATGTATGAGGAGGAAGGATGGGATAGGAATACAATGTAATGTATGAGGAGGAAGGATCGGATAGGAATACAATGTAATGTATGGGGAGGAAGGATCGGATAGGAATACAATGTAATGTATGAGGAGGAAGGATCGGATAGGAATACAATGTAATGTATGAGGAGGAAGGATCGGATAGGAATACAATGTAATGTATGAGGAGGAAGGATCGGATAGGAATACAATGTAATGTATGAGGAGGAAGGATGGGATAGGAATACAATGTAATGTATGAGGAGGAAGGATGGGATAGGAATACAATGTAATGTATGAGGAGGAAGGATGGGATAGGAATACAATGTAATGTATGAGGAGGAAGGATAGGATAGGAATACAATGTAATGTATGAGGAGGAAGGATCGGATGGGAATACAATGTAATGTATGGGGGAGGAAGGATCGGATAGGAATACAATGTAATGTATGAGGAGGAAGGATCGGATAGGAATACAATGTAATGTATGGGGAGGAAGGATCGGATAGGAATACAATGTAATGTATGAGGAGGAAGGATCGGATGGGAATACAATGTAATGTATGAGGAGGAAGGATTGGATAGGAATACAATGTAATGTATGAGGAGGAAGGATCGGATAGGAATACAATGTAATGTATGAGGAGGAGGGATCGGATAGGAATACAATGTAATGTATGAGGAGGAGGGATCGGATAGGAATACAATGTAATGTATGAGGAGGAAGGATCGGATGGGAATACAATGTAATGTATGAGGAGGAAGGATCGGATAGGAATACAATGTAATGTGTGAGGAGGAAGGATCGGATAGGAATACAATGTAATGTATGAGGAGGAAGGATCGGATAGGAATACAATGTAATGTATGAGGAGGAAGGATCGGATAGGAATACAATGTAATGTATGAGGAGGAAGGATCGGATAGGAATACAATGTAATGTATGGGGAGGAAGGATCGGATAGGAATACAATGTAATGTATGAGGAGGAAGGATCGGATAGGAATACAATGTAATGTATGAGGAGGAAGGATAGGATAGGAATACAATGTAATGTATGGGGAGGAAGGATCGGATAGGAATACAATGTAATGTATGAGGAGGAAGGATCGGATGGGAATACAATGTAATGTATGAGGAGGAAGGATCGGATAGGAATACAATGTAATGTATGGGGAGGAAGGATCGGATAGGAATACAATGTAATGTATGAGGAAGGATCGGATAGGAATACAATGTAATGTATGAGGAGGAAGGATCGGATGGGAATACAATGTAATGTATGAGGAGGAAGGATCGGATAGGAATACAATGTAATGTATGGGGAGGAAGGATCGGATAGGAATACAATGTAATGTATGAGGAGGAAGGATCGGATAGGAATACAATGTAATGTATGAGGAGGAAGGATCGGATAGGAATACAATGTAATGTATGAGGAGGAAGGATCGGATAGGAATACAATGTAATGTATGAGGAGGAAGGATCGGATAGGAATACAATGTAATGTATGAGGAGGAAGGATCGGATAGGAATACAATGTAATGTATGAGGAGGAAGGATCGGATAGGAATACAATGTAATGTATGAGGAGGAAGGATCGGAATACAATGTAATGTATGAGGAGGAAGGATCGGATAGGAATACAATGTAATGTATGGGGAGGAAGGATCGGATAGGAATACAATGTAATGTATGAGGAGGAAGGATCGGATAGGAATACAATGTAATGTATGAGGAGGAAGGATCGGATAGGAATACAATGTAATGTATGAGGAGGAAGGATCGGATGGGAATACAATGTAATGTATGAGGAGGAAGGATCGGATAGGAATACAATGTAATGTATGATGAGGAAGGATCGGATAGGAATACAATGTAATGTATGAGGAGGAAGGATCGGATAGGAATACAATGTAATGTATGAGGAGGAAGGATCAGATAGGAATACAATGTAATGTATGAGGAGGAAGGATCGGATAGGAATACAATGTAATGTATGAGGAGGAAGGATCGGATGGGAATACAATGTAATGTATGAGGAGGAAGGATCGGATAGGAATACAATGTAATGTATGATGAGGAAGGATCGGATAGGAATACAATGTAATGTATGAGGAGGAAGGATCGGATAGGAATACAATGTAATGTATGAGGAGGAAGGATCGGATAGGAATACAATGTAATGTATGAGGAAGGATCGGATAGGAATAAAATGTAATGTATGAGGAGGAAGGATCGGATAGGAATACAATGTAATGTATGAGGAGGAAGGATCGGATAGGAATACAATGTAATGTATGAGGAGGAAGGATCGGATAGGAATACAATGTAATGTATGAGGAGGAAGGATCGGAATACAATGTAATGTATGAGGAGGAAGGATCGGATAGGAATACAATGTAATGTATGAGGAGGAAGGATCGGATAGGAATACAATGTAATGTATGAGGAGGAAGGATCGGATAGGAATACAATGTAATGTATGAGGAGGAAGGATCGGATAGGAATACAATGTAATGTATGAGGAGGAAGGATCGGACAGGAATAAAATGTAATGTATGAGGAGGAAGGATCGGATAGGAATACAATGTAATGTATGAGGAGGAAGGATCGGATAGGAATACAATGTAATGTATGAGGAGGAAGGATCGGATAGGAATACAATGTAATGTATGAGGAGGAAGGATCGGAATACAATGTAATGTATGAGGAGGAAGGATCGGATAGGAATACAATGTAATGTATGAGGAGGAAGGATCGGATAGGAATACAATGTAATGTATGGGGGAGGAAGGATCGGATAGGAATACAATGTAATGTATGGGGAGGAAGGATAGGAATACAATGTAATGTATGGGGAGGAAGGATCGGATAGGAATACAATGTAATGTATGGGGAGGAAGGATCGGATAGGAATACAATGTAATGTATGAGGAAGGATCGGATAGGAATACAATGTAATGTATGAGGAGGAAGGATCGGATAGGAATACAATGTAATGTATGAGGAGGAAGGATCGGATAGGAATACAATGTAATGTATGGGGAGGAAGGATAGGAATACAATGTAATGTATGGGGAGGAAGGATCGGATAGGAATACAATGTAATGTATGGGGAGGAAGGATCGGATAGGAATACAATGTAATGTATGGGGGAGGAAGGATCGGATAGGAATACAATGTAATGTATGAGGAGGAAGGATCGGATAGGAATACAATGTAATGTATGAGGAGGAAGGATCGGATAGGAATACAATGTAATGTATGAGGAGGAAGGATCGGATAGGAATACAATGTAATGTATGAGGAGGAAGGATCGGATAGGAATACAATGTAATGTATGAGGAGGAAGGATCGGATAGGAGAATACAATGTAATGTATGAGGAGGAAGGATCGGATAGGAATACAATGTAATGTATGAGGAGGAAGGATCGGATAGGAATACAATGTAATGTATGAGGAGGAAGGATCGGATAGGAATACAATGTAATGTATGAGGAGGAAGGATCGGATAGGAATACAATGTAATGTATGGGGGAGGAAGGATCGGATAGGAATACAATGTAATGTATGAGGAGGAAGGATCGGATAGGAATACAATGTAATGTATGAGGAGGAAGGATAGGATAGGAATACAATGTAATGTATGAGGAGGAAGGATCAGATAGGAATACAATGTAATGTGTGGGGAGGAAGGATCGGATAGGAATACAATGTAATGTATGGGGGAGGAAGGATCGGATAGGAATACAATGTAATGTATGGGGAGGAAGGATAGGAATACAATGTAATGTATGGGGAGGAAGGATCGGATAGGAATACAATGTAATGTATGGGGAGGAAGGATCGGATAGGAATACAATGTAATGTATGGGGGAGGAAGGATCGGATAGGAATACAATGTAATGTATGGGGAGGAAGGATCGGATAGGAATACAATGTAATGTATGGGGGAGGAAGGATCGGATAGGAATACAATGTAATGTATGAGGAGGAAGGATCGGATAGGAATACAATGTAATGTATGAGGAGGAAGGATGGGATAGGAATACAATGTAATGTATGAGGAGGAAGGATCGGATAGGAATACAATGTAATGTATGAGGAAGGATCGGATAGGAATACAATGTAATGTATGAGGAGGAAGGATCGGATAGGAATACAATGTAATGTATGGGGAGGAAGGATCGGATAGGAATACAATGTAATGTATGAGGAGGAAGGATCGGATAGGAATACAATGTAATGTATGAGGAAGGATCGGATAGGAATACAATGTAATGTATGGGGAGGAAGGATCGGATAGGAATACAATGTAATGTATGAGGAGGAAGGATCGGATAGGAATACAATGTAATGTATGAGGAGGAAGGATCGGATAGGAATACAATGTAATGTATGAGGAGGAAGGATCGGATAGGAATACAATGTAATGTATGAGGAGGAAGGATCGGATAGGAATACAATGTAATGTATGAGGAGGAAGGATCGGATAGGAATACAATGTAATGTATGAGGAGGAAGGATCGGATAGGAATACAATGTAATGTATGAGGAGGAAGGATCGGATAGGAATACAATGTAATGTATGAGGAGGAAGGATAGGATAGGAATACAATGTAATGTATGAGGAGGAAGGATCGGATAGGAATACAATGTAATGTATGAGGAGGAGGGATCGGATAGGAATACAATGTAATGTATGAGGAGGAAGGATCGGAATACAATGTAATGTATGAGGAGGAAGGATCGGAATACAATGTAATGTATGGGGAGGAAGGATCGGATAGGAATACAATGTAATGTATGAGGAGGAAGGATCGGATAGGAATACAATGTAATGTATGAGGAGGAAGGATCAGATAGGAATACAATGTAATGTATGAGGAGGAAGGATCGGATAGGAATACAATGTAATGTATGAGGAGGAAGGATCGGATAGGAATACAATGTAATGTATGAGGAGGAAGGATCGGATAGGAATACAATGTAATGTATGAGGAGGAAGGATCGGAATACAATGTAATGTATGAGGAGGAAGGATCGGAAAGGAATACAATGTAATGTATGAGGAGGAAGGATCGGATAGGAATACAATGTAATGTATGGGGGAGGAAGGATCGGATAGGAATACAATGTAATGTATGGGGAGGAAGGATAGGAATACAATGTAATGTATGGGGAGGAAGGATCGGATAGGAATACAATGTAATGTATGAGGAGGAAGGATAGGATAGGAATACAATGTAATGTATGAGGAGGAAGGATCGGATAGGAATACAATGTAATGTATGGGGGAGGAAGGATCGGATAGGAATACAATGTAATGTATGGGGAGGAAGGATAGGAATACAATGTAATGTATGGGGAGGAAGGATCGGATAGGAATACAATGTAATGTATGGGGGAGGAAGGATCGGATAGGAATACAATGTAATGTATGAGGAGGAAGGATCGGATAGGAATACAATGTAATGTATGAGGAGGAAGGATGGGATAGGAATACAATGTAATGTATGAGGAGGAAGGATCGGATAGGAATACAATGTAATGTATGCGGAGGAAGGATAGGATAGGAATACAATGTAATGTATGAGGAGGAAGGATCGGATAGGAATACAATGTAATATATGAGGAGGAGGGATCGGATAGGAATACAATGTAATGTATGAGGAGGAAGGATCGGAATACAATGTAATGTATGAGGAGGAAGGATCGGAATACAATGTAATGTATGGGGAGGAAGGATCGGATAGGAATACAATGTAATGTATGAGGAGGAAGGATCGGATAGGAATACAATGTAATGTATGAGGAGGAAGGATCGGATAGGAATACAATGTAATGTATGAGGAGGAAGGATCGGAATACAATGTAATGTATGAGGAGGAAGGATCGGATAGGAATACAATGTAATGTATGAGGAAGGATCGGATAGGAATACAATGTAATGTATGAGGAGGAAGGATCGGATAGGAATACAATGTAATGTATGAGGAGGAAGGATCGGATAGGAATACAATGTAATGTATGAGGAGGAAGGATAGGATAGGAATACAATGTAATGTATGAGGAGGAAGGATCGGATAGGAATACAATGTAATGTATGAGGAGGAGGGATCGGATAGGAATACAATGTAATGTATGAGGAGGAAGGATCGGATAGGAATACAATGTAATGTATGAGGAGGAAGGATCGGATAGGAATACAATGTAATGTATGAGGAGGAAGGATCGGAATACAATGTAATGTATGGGGAGGAAGGATCGGATAGGAATACAATGTAATGTATGAGGAGGAAGGATCAGATAGGAATACAATGTAATGTATGAGGAGGAAGGATCGGATAGGAATACAATGTAATGTATGAGGAGGAAGGATCGGATAGGAATACAATGTAATGTATGAGGAGGAAGGATCGGATAGGAATACAATGTAATGTATGGGGAGGAAGGATCGGATAGGAATACAATGTAATGTATGAGGAGGAAGGATCGGATAGGAATACAATGTAATGTATGAGGAGGAAGGATCGGATAGGAATACAATGTAATGTATGAGGAGGAAGGATAGGAATACAATGTAATGTATGAGGAGGAAGGATAGGAATACAATGTAATGTATGAGGAGGAAGGATCGGATAGGAATACAATGTAATGTATGAGGAGGAAGGATCGGATAGAAATACAATGTAATGTATGAGGAGGAAGGATCGGAATACAATGTAATGTATGAGGAGGAAGGATCGGATAGGAATACAATGTAATGTATGGGGAGGAAGGATCGGATAGGAATACAATGTAATGTATGAGGAGGAAGGATCGGATAGGAATACAATGTAATGTATGAGGAGGAAGGATCGGATAGGAATACAATGTAATGTATGGGGAGGAAGGATCGGATAGGAATACAATGTAATGTATGGGGAGGAAGGATAGGATAGGAATACAATGTAATGTATGGGGAGGAAGGATCGGATGGGAATACAATGTAATGTATGAGGAGGAAGGATCGGATAGGAATACAATGTAATGTATGAGGAGGAAGGATCGGATAGGAATACAATGTAATGTATGAGGAGGAAGGATCGGATAGGAATACAATGTAATGTATGAGGAGGAAGGATGTGATAGGAATACAATGTAATGTATGAGGAGGAAGGATCGGATAGGAATACAATGTAATGTATGAGGAGGAAGGATCGGATAGGAATACAATGTAATGTATGAGGAGGAAGGATCGGATAGGAATACAATGTAATGTATGAGGAGGAAGGATCGGAATACAATGTAATGTATGAGGAGGAAGGATCGGATAGGAATACAATGTAATGTATGAGGAGGAAGGATCGGATAGGAATACAATGTAATGTATGAGGAGGAAGGATCGGATAGGAATACAATGTAATGTATGAGGAGGAAGGATCGGAATACAATGTAATGTATGGGGAGGAAGGATCGGATAGGAATACAATGTAATGTATGGGGAGGAAGGATCGGATAGGAATACAATGTAATGTATGGGGAGGAAGGATCGGATAGGAATACAATGTAATGTATGGGGGAGGAAGGATCGGATAGGAATACAATGTAATGTATGAGGAGGAAGGATCGGAATACAATGTAATGTATGAGGAGGAAGGATCGGATAGGAATACAATGTAATGTATGAGGAGGAAGGATCGGATAGGAATACAATGTAATGTATGGGGAGGAAGGATCGGATAGGAATACAATGTAATGTATGGGGAGGAAGGATCGGATAGGAATACAATGTAATGTATGAGGAGGAAGGATGGGATAGGAATACAATGTAATGTATGAGGAGGAAGGATGGGATAGGAATACAATGTAATGTATGAGGAGGAAGGATCGGATAGGAATACAATGTAATGTATGAGGAGGAAGGATCGGATAGGAATACAATGTAATGTATGAGGAGGAAGGATCGGATAGGAATACAATGTAATGTATGAGGAGGAAGGATCGGATAGGAATACAATGTAATGTATGAGGAGGAAGGATAGGATAGGAATACAATGTAATGTATGAGGAGGAAGGATCGGATAGGAATACAATGTAATGTATGAGGAGGAGGGATCGGATAGGAATACAATGTAATGTATGAGGAGGAAGGATCGGAATACAATGTAATGTATGAGGAGGAAGGATCGGAATACAATGTAATGTATGGGGAGGAAGGATCGGATAGGAATACAATGTAATGTATGAGGAGGAAGGATCGGATAGGAATACAATGTAATGTATGAGGAGGAAGGATCGGATAGGAATACAATGTAATGTATGGGGAGGAAGGATCGGATAGGAATACAATGTAATGTATGAGGAGGAAGGATCGGATAGGAATACAATGTAATGTATGAGGAGGAAGGATAGGATAGGAATACAATGTAATGTATGAGGAGGAAGGATCGGATAGGAATAGAATGTAATGTATGAGGAGGAGGGATCGGATAGGAATACAATGTAATGTATGAGGAGGAAGGATCGGATAGGAATACAATGTAATGTATGAGGAGGAAGGATCGGATAGGAATACAATGTAATGTATGAGGAGGAAGGATCGGAATACAATGTAATGTATGGGGAGGAAGGATCGGATAGGAATACAATGTAATGTATGAGGAGGAAGGATCAGATAGGAATACAATGTAATGTATGAGGAGGAAGGATCGGATAGGAATACAATGTAATGTATGAGGAGGAAGGATCGGATAGGAATACAATGTAATGTATGAGGAGGAAGGATCGGATAGGAATACAATGTAATGTATGGGGAGGAAGGATCGGATAGGAATACAATGTAATGTATGAGGAGGAAGGATCGGATAGGAATACAATGTAATGTATGAGGAGGAAGGATCGGATAGGAATACAATGTAATGTATGAGGAGGAAGGATCGGATAGGAATACAATGTAATGTATGAGGAGGAAGGATCGGATAGGAATACAATGTAATGTATGAGGAGGAAGGATCGGATAGGAATACAATGTAATGTATGAGGAGGAAGGATAGGAATACAATGTAATGTATGAGGAGGAAGGATCGGATAGGAATACAATGTAATGTATGAGGAGGAAGGATCGGATAGGAATACAATGTAATGTATGAGGAGGAAGGATCGGAATACAATGTAATGTATGAGGAGGAAGGATCGGATAGGAATACAATGTAATGTATGGGGAGGAAGGATCGGATGGGAATACAATGTAATGTATGAGGAGGAAGGATCGGATAGGAATACAATGTAATGTATGAGGAGGAAGGATCGGATAGGAATACAATGTAATGTATGAGGAGGAAGGATCGGATAGGAATACAATGTAATGTATGAGGAGGAAGGATCGGATAGGAATACAATGTAATGTATGAGGAGGAAGGATCGGAATACAATGTAATGTATGAGGAGGAAGGATCGGATAGGAATACAATGTAATGTATGGGGAGGAAGGATCGGATAGGAATACAATGTAATGTATGAGGAGGAAGGATCGGATAGGAATACAATGTAATGTATGAGGAGGAAGGATCGGATAGGAATACAATGTAATGTATGAGGAGGAAGGATCGGATAGGAATACAATGTAATGTATGAGGAGGAAGGATCGGATAGGAATACAATGTAATGTATGGGGAGGAAGGATCGGATGGGAATACAATGTAATGTATGAGGAGGAAGGATCGGAGAGGAATACAATGTAATGTATGAGGAGGAAGGATCGGATAGGAATACAATGTAATGTATGAGGAGGAAGGATCGGATAGGAATACAATGTAATGTATGGGGAGGAAGGATCGGATGGGAATACAATGTAATGTATGAGGAGGAAGGATCGGAGAGGAATACAATGTAATGTATGAGGAGGAAGGATCGGATAGGAATACAATGTAATGTATGGGGAGGATCGGATAGGAATACAATGTAATGTATGAGGAGGAAGGATCGGATGGGAATACAATGTAATGTATGAGGAGGAAGGATCGGAGAGGAATACAATGTAATGTATGAGGAGGAAGGATCGGATAGGAATACAATGTAATGTATGAGGAGGAAGGATCGGATAGGAATACAATGTAATGTATGGGGAGGAAGGATCGGATGGGAATACAATGTAATGTATGAGGAGGAAGGATCGGAGAGGAATACAATGTAATGTATGAGGAGGAAGGATCGGATAGGAATACAATGTAATGTATAGGGGGGAAGGATCGGATAGGAATACAATGTAATGTATGGGGAGGATCGGATAGGAATACAATGTAATGTATGTGGAGGAAGGATCGGATAGGAATACAATGTAATGTATGAGGAGGAAGGATCGGATAGGAATACAATGTAATGTATGAGGAGGAAGGATCGGAATACAATGTAATGTATGAGGACGAAGGATCGGATAGGAATACAATGTAATGTATGGGGAGGAAGGATCGGATGGGAATACAATGTAATGTATGAGGAGGAAGGATCGGATAGGAATACAATGTAATGTATGAGGAGGAAGGATCGGATAGGAATACAATGTAATGTATGAGGAGGAAGGATCGGATAGGAATACAATGTAATGTATGAGGAGGAAGGATCGGATAGGAATACAATGTAATGTATGAGGAGGAAGGATCGGATAGGAATACAATGTAATGTATGAGGAAGAAGGATCCGAATACAATGTAATGTATGAGGAGGAAGGATCGGATAGGAATACAATGTAATGTATGGGGAGGAAGGATCGGATAGGAATACAATGTAATGTATGAGGAGGAAGGATCGGATAGGAATACAATGTAATGTATGAGGAGGAAGGATCGGATAGGAATACAATGTAATGTATGGGGAGGAAGGATCGGATAGGAATACAATGTAATGTATGAGGAGGAAGGATCGGATAGGAATACAATGTAATGTATGAGGAGGAAGGATCGGATAGGAATACAATGTAATGTATGAGGAGGAAGGATCGGATAGGAATACAATGTAATGTATGAGGAGGAAGGATCGGATGGGAATACAATGTAATGTATGAGGAGGAAGGATCGGATAGGAATACAATGTAATGTATGAGGAGGAAGGATAGGATAGGAATACAATGTAATGTATGAGGAGGAAGGATCGGATAGGAATACAATGTAATGTATGAGGAGGAAGGATAGGAATACAATGTAATGTATGAGGAGGAAGGATCGGATGGGAATACAATGTAATGTATGAGGAGGAAGGATGGGATAGGAATACAATGTAATGTATGAGGAGGAAGGATCGGATAGGAATACAATGTAATGTATGAGGAGGAAGGATCGGATAGGAATACAATGTAATGTATGAGGAGGAAGGATGGGATAGGAATACAATGTAATGTATGAGGAGGAAGGATGGGATAGGAATACAATGTAATGTATGAGGAGGAAGGATCGGATAGGAATACAATGTAATGTATGGGGAGGAAGGATCGGATAGGAATACAATGTAATGTATGAGGAGGAAGGATCGGATAGGAATACAATGTAATGTATGAGGAGGAAGGATCGGATAGGAATACAATGTAATGTATGAGGAGGAAGGATCGGATAGGAATACAATGTAATGTATGAGGAGGAAGGATGGGATAGGAATACAATGTAATGTATGAGGAGGAAGGATGGGATAGGAATACAATGTAATGTATGAGGAGGAAGGATCGGATAGGAATACAATGTAATGTATGAGGAGGAAGGATAGGATAGGAATACAATGTAATGTATGAGGAGGAAGGATCGGATGGGAATACAATGTAATGTATGGGGGAGGAAGGATCGGATAGGAATACAATGTAATGTATGAGGAGGAAGGATCGGATAGGAATACAATGTAATGTATGGGGAGGAAGGATCGGATAGGAATACAATGTAATGTATGAGGAGGAAGGATCGGATGGGAATACAATGTAATGTATGAGGAGGAAGGATTGGATAGGAATACAATGTAATGTATGAGGAGGAAGGATCGGATAGGAATACAATGTAATGTATGAGGAGGAAGGGATCGGATAGGAATACAATGTAATGTATGAGGAGGAGGGATCGGATAGGAATACAATGTAATGTATGAGGAGGAAGGATCGGATGGGAATACAATGTAATGTATGAGGAGGAAGGATCGGATAGGAATACAATGTAATGTGTGAGGAGGAAGGATCGGATAGGAATACAATGTAATGTATGAGGAGGAAGGATCGGATAGGAATACAATGTAATGTATGAGGAGGAAGGATCGGATAGGAATACAATGTAATGTATGAGGAGGAAGGATCGGATAGGAATACAATGTAATGTATGGGGAGGAAGGATCGGATAGGAATACAATGTAATGTATGAGGAGGAAGGATCGGATAGGAATACAATGTAATGTATGAGGAGGAAGGATAGGATAGGAATACAATGTAATGTATGGGGAGGAAGGATCGGATAGGAATACAATGTAATGTATGAGGAGGAAGGATCGGATGGGAATACAATGTAATGTATGAGGAGGAAGGATCGGATAGGAATACAATGTAATGTATGGGGAGGAAGGATCGGATAGGAATACAATGTAATGTATGAGGAAGGATCGGATAGGAATACAATGTAATGTATGAGGAGGAAGGATCGGATGGGAATACAATGTAATGTATGAGGAGGAAGGATCGGATAGGAATACAATGTAATGTATGGGGAGGAAGGATCGGATAGGAATACAATGTAATGTATGAGGAGGAAGGATCGGATAGGAATACAATGTAATGTATGAGGAGGAAGGATCGGATAGGAATACAATGTAATGTATGAGGAGGAAGGATCGGATAGGAATACAATGTAATGTATGAGGAGGAAGGATCGGATAGGAATACAATGTAATGTATGAGGAGGAAGGATCGGATAGGAATACAATGTAATGTATGAGGAGGAAGGATCGGATAGGAATACAATGTAATGTATGAGGAGGAAGGATCGGAATACAATGTAATGTATGAGGAGGAAGGATCGGATAGGAATACAATGTAATGTATGGGGAGGAAGGATCGGATAGGAATACAATGTAATGTATGAGGAGGAAGGATCGGATAGGAATACAATGTAATGTATGAGGAGGAAGGATCGGATAGGAATACAATGTAATGTATGAGGAGGAAGGATCGGATGGGAATACAATGTAATGTATGAGGAGGAAGGATCGGATAGGAATACAATGTAATGTATGATGAGGAAGGATCGGATAGGAATACAATGTAATGTATGAGGAGGAAGGATCGGATAGGAATACAATGTAATGTATGAGGAGGAAGGATCAGATAGGAATACAATGTAATGTATGAGGAGGAAGGATCGGATAGGAATACAATGTAATGTATGAGGAGGAAGGATCGGATGGGAATACAATGTAATGTATGAGGAGGAAGGATCGGATAGGAATACAATGTAATGTATGATGAGGAAGGATCGGATAGGAATACAATGTAATGTATGAGGAGGAAGGATCGGATAGGAATACAATGTAATGTATGAGGAGGAAGGATCGGATAGGAATACAATGTAATGTATGAGGAAGGATCGGATAGGAATAAAATGTAATGTATGAGGAGGAAGGATCGGATAGGAATACAATGTAATGTATGAGGAGGAAGGATCGGATAGGAATACAATGTAATGTATGAGGAGGAAGGATCGGATAGGAATACAATGTAATGTATGAGGAGGAAGGATCGGAATACAATGTAATGTATGAGGAGGAAGGATCGGATAGGAATACAATGTAATGTATGAGGAGGAAGGATCGGATAGGAATACAATGTAATGTATGAGGAGGAAGGATCGGATAGGAATACAATGTAATGTATGAGGAGGAAGGATCGGATAGGAATACAATGTAATGTATGAGGAGGAAGGATCGGACAGGAATAAAATGTAATGTATGAGGAGGAAGGATCGGATAGGAATACAATGTAATGTATGAGGAGGAAGGATCGGATAGGAATACAATGTAATGTATGAGGAGGAAGGATCGGATAGGAATACAATGTAATGTATGAGGAGGAAGGATCGGAATACAATGTAATGTATGAGGAGGAAGGATCGGATAGGAATACAATGTAATGTATGAGGAGGAAGGATCGGATAGGAATACAATGTAATGTATGGGGGAGGAAGGATCGGATAGGAATACAATGTAATGTATGGGGAGGAAGGATAGGAATACAATGTAATGTATGGGGAGGAAGGATCGGATAGGAATACAATGTAATGTATGGGGAGGAAGGATCGGATAGGAATACAATGTAATGTATGAGGAAGGATCGGATAGGAATACAATGTAATGTATGAGGAGGAAGGATCGGATAGGAATACAATGTAATGTATGAGGAGGAAGGATCGGATAGGAATACAATGTAATGTATGGGGAGGAAGGATAGGAATACAATGTAATGTATGGGGAGGAAGGATCGGATAGGAATACAATGTAATGTATGGGGAGGAAGGATCGGATAGGAATACAATGTAATGTATGGGGGAGGAAGGATCGGATAGGAATACAATGTAATGTATGAGGAGGAAGGATCGGATAGGAATACAATGTAATGTATGAGGAGGAAGGATCGGATAGGAATACAATGTAATGTATGAGGAGGAAGGATCGGATAGGAATACAATGTAATGTATGAGGAGGAAGGATCGGATAGGAATACAATGTAATGTATGAGGAGGAAGGATCGGATAGGAGAATACAATGTAATGTATGAGGAGGAAGGATCGGATAGGAATACAATGTAATGTATGAGGAGGAAGGATCGGATAGGAATACAATGTAATGTATGAGGAGGAAGGATCGGATAGGAATACAATGTAATGTATGAGGAGGAAGGATCGGATAGGAATACAATGTAATGTATGGGGGAGGAAGGATCGGATAGGAATACAATGTAATGTATGAGGAGGAAGGATCGGATAGGAATACAATGTAATGTATGAGGAGGAAGGATAGGATAGGAATACAATGTAATGTATGAGGAGGAAGGATCAGATAGGAATACAATGTAATGTGTGGGGAGGAAGGATCGGATAGGAATACAATGTAATGTATGGGGGAGGAAGGATCGGATAGGAATACAATGTAATGTATGGGGAGGAAGGATAGGAATACAATGTAATGTATGGGGAGGAAGGATCGGATAGGAATACAATGTAATGTATGGGGAGGAAGGATCGGATAGGAATACAATGTAATGTATGGGGGAGGAAGGATCGGATAGGAATACAATGTAATGTATGGGGAGGAAGGATCGGATAGGAATACAATGTAATGTATGGGGGAGGAAGGATCGGATAGGAATACAATGTAATGTATGAGGAGGAAGGATCGGATAGGAATACAATGTAATGTATGAGGAGGAAGGATGGGATAGGAATACAATGTAATGTATGAGGAGGAAGGATCGGATAGGAATACAATGTAATGTATGAGGAAGGATCGGATAGGAATACAATGTAATGTATGAGGAGGAAGGATCGGATAGGAATACAATGTAATGTATGGGGAGGAAGGATCGGATAGGAATACAATGTAATGTATGAGGAGGAAGGATCGGATAGGAATACAATGTAATGTATGAGGAAGGATCGGATAGGAATACAATGTAATGTATGGGGAGGAAGGATCGGATAGGAATACAATGTAATGTATGAGGAGGAAGGATCGGATAGGAATACAATGTAATGTATGAGGAGGAAGGATCGGATAGGAATACAATGTAATGTATGAGGAGGAAGGATCGGATAGGAATACAATGTAATGTATGAGGAGGAAGGATCGGATAGGAATACAATGTAATGTATGAGGAGGAAGGATCGGATAGGAATACAATGTAATGTATGAGGAGGAAGGATCGGATAGGAATACAATGTAATGTATGAGGAGGAAGGATCGGATAGGAATACAATGTAATGTATGAGGAGGAAGGATAGGATAGGAATACAATGTAATGTATGAGGAGGAAGGATCGGATAGGAATACAATGTAATGTATGAGGAGGAGGGATCGGATAGGAATACAATGTAATGTATGAGGAGGAAGGATCGGAATACAATGTAATGTATGAGGAGGAAGGATCGGAATACAATGTAATGTATGGGGAGGAAGGATCGGATAGGAATACAATGTAATGTATGAGGAGGAAGGATCGGATAGGAATACAATGTAATGTATGGGGAGGAAGGATCGGATAGGAATACAATGTAATGTATGAGGAGGAAGGATCGGATAGGAATACAATGTAATGTATGAGGAGGAAGGATAGGATAGGAATACAATGTAATGTATGGGGAGGAAGGATCGGATAGGAATACAATGTAATGTATGAGGAGGAAGGATCGGATGGGAATACAATGTAATGTATGAGGAGGAAGGATCGGATAGGAATACAATGTAATGTATGGGGAGGAAGGATCGGATAGGAATACAATGTAATGTATGAGGAAGGATCGGATAGGAATACAATGTAATGTATGAGGAGGAAGGATCGGATGGGAATACAATGTAATGTATGAGGAGGAAGGATCGGATAGGAATACAATGTAATGTATGGGGAGGAAGGATCGGATAGGAATACAATGTAATGTATGAGGAGGAAGGATCGGATAGGAATACAATGTAATGTATGAGGAGGAAGGATCGGATAGGAATACAATGTAATGTATGAGGAGGAAGGATCGGATAGGAATACAATGTAATGTATGAGGAGGAAGGATCGGATAGGAATACAATGTAATGTATGAGGAGGAAGGATCGGATAGGAATACAATGTAATGTATGAGGAGGAAGGATCGGATAGGAATACAATGTAATGTATGAGGAGGAAGGATCGGAATACAATGTAATGTATGAGGAGGAAGGATCGGATAGGAATACAATGTAATGTATGGGGAGGAAGGATCGGATAGGAATACAATGTAATGTATGAGGAGGAAGGATCGGATAGGAATACAATGTAATGTATGAGGAGGAAGGATCGGATAGGAATACAATGTAATGTATGAGGAGGAAGGATCGGATGGGAATACAATGTAATGTATGAGGAGGAAGGATCGGATAGGAATACAATGTAATGTATGATGAGGAAGGATCGGATAGGAATACAATGTAATGTATGAGGAGGAAGGATCGGATAGGAATACAATGTAATGTATGAGGAGGAAGGATCAGATAGGAATACAATGTAATGTATGAGGAGGAAGGATCGGATAGGAATACAATGTAATGTATGAGGAGGAAGGATCGGATGGGAATACAATGTAATGTATGAGGAGGAAGGATCGGATAGGAATACAATGTAATGTATGATGAGGAAGGATCGGATAGGAATACAATGTAATGTATGAGGAGGAAGGATCGGATAGGAATACAATGTAATGTATGAGGAGGAAGGATCGGATAGGAATACAATGTAATGTATGAGGAAGGATCGGATAGGAATAAAATGTAATGTATGAGGAGGAAGGATCGGATAGGAATACAATGTAATGTATGAGGAGGAAGGATCGGATAGGAATACAATGTAATGTATGAGGAGGAAGGATCGGATAGGAATACAATGTAATGTATGAGGAGGAAGGATCGGAATACAATGTAATGTATGAGGAGGAAGGATCGGATAGGAATACAATGTAATGTATGAGGAGGAAGGATCGGATAGGAATACAATGTAATGTATGAGGAGGAAGGATCGGATAGGAATACAATGTAATGTATGAGGAGGAAGGATCGGATAGGAATACAATGTAATGTATGAGGAGGAAGGATCGGACAGGAATAAAATGTAATGTATGAGGAGGAAGGATCGGATAGGAATACAATGTAATGTATGAGGAGGAAGGATCGGATAGGAATACAATGTAATGTATGAGGAGGAAGGATCGGATAGGAATACAATGTAATGTATGAGGAGGAAGGATCGGAATACAATGTAATGTATGAGGAGGAAGGATCGGATAGGAATACAATGTAATGTATGAGGAGGAAGGATCGGATAGGAATACAATGTAATGTATGGGGGAGGAAGGATCGGATAGGAATACAATGTAATGTATGGGGAGGAAGGATAGGAATACAATGTAATGTATGGGGAGGAAGGATCGGATAGGAATACAATGTAATGTATGGGGAGGAAGGATCGGATAGGAATACAATGTAATGTATGAGGAAGGATCGGATAGGAATACAATGTAATGTATGAGGAGGAAGGATCGGATAGGAATACAATGTAATGTATGAGGAGGAAGGATCGGATAGGAATACAATGTAATGTATGGGGAGGAAGGATAGGAATACAATGTAATGTATGGGGAGGAAGGATCGGATAGGAATACAATGTAATGTATGGGGAGGAAGGATCGGATAGGAATACAATGTAATGTATGGGGGAGGAAGGATCGGATAGGAATACAATGTAATGTATGAGGAGGAAGGATCGGATAGGAATACAATGTAATGTATGAGGAGGAAGGATCGGATAGGAATACAATGTAATGTATGAGGAGGAAGGATCGGATAGGAATACAATGTAATGTATGAGGAGGAAGGATCGGATAGGAATACAATGTAATGTATGAGGAGGAAGGATCGGATAGGAGAATACAATGTAATGTATGAGGAGGAAGGATCGGATAGGAATACAATGTAATGTATGAGGAGGAAGGATCGGATAGGAATACAATGTAATGTATGAGGAGGAAGGATCGGATAGGAATACAATGTAATGTATGAGGAGGAAGGATCGGATAGGAATACAATGTAATGTATGGGGGAGGAAGGATCGGATAGGAATACAATGTAATGTATGAGGAGGAAGGATCGGATAGGAATACAATGTAATGTATGAGGAGGAAGGATAGGATAGGAATACAATGTAATGTATGAGGAGGAAGGATCAGATAGGAATACAATGTAATGTGTGGGGAGGAAGGATCGGATAGGAATACAATGTAATGTATGGGGGAGGAAGGATCGGATAGGAATACAATGTAATGTATGGGGAGGAAGGATAGGAATACAATGTAATGTATGGGGAGGAAGGATCGGATAGGAATACAATGTAATGTATGGGGAGGAAGGATCGGATAGGAATACAATGTAATGTATGGGGGAGGAAGGATCGGATAGGAATACAATGTAATGTATGGGGAGGAAGGATCGGATAGGAATACAATGTAATGTATGGGGGAGGAAGGATCGGATAGGAATACAATGTAATGTATGAGGAGGAAGGATCGGATAGGAATACAATGTAATGTATGAGGAGGAAGGATGGGATAGGAATACAATGTAATGTATGAGGAGGAAGGATCGGATAGGAATACAATGTAATGTATGAGGAAGGATCGGATAGGAATACAATGTAATGTATGAGGAGGAAGGATCGGATAGGAATACAATGTAATGTATGGGGAGGAAGGATCGGATAGGAATACAATGTAATGTATGAGGAGGAAGGATCGGATAGGAATACAATGTAATGTATGAGGAAGGATCGGATAGGAATACAATGTAATGTATGGGGAGGAAGGATCGGATAGGAATACAATGTAATGTATGAGGAGGAAGGATCGGATAGGAATACAATGTAATGTATGAGGAGGAAGGATCGGATAGGAATACAATGTAATGTATGAGGAGGAAGGATCGGATAGGAATACAATGTAATGTATGAGGAGGAAGGATCGGATAGGAATACAATGTAATGTATGAGGAGGAAGGATCGGATAGGAATACAATGTAATGTATGAGGAGGAAGGATCGGATAGGAATACAATGTAATGTATGAGGAGGAAGGATCGGATAGGAATACAATGTAATGTATGAGGAGGAAGGATAGGATAGGAATACAATGTAATGTATGAGGAGGAAGGATCGGATAGGAATACAATGTAATGTATGAGGAGGAGGGATCGGATAGGAATACAATGTAATGTATGAGGAGGAAGGATCGGAATACAATGTAATGTATGAGGAGGAAGGATCGGAATACAATGTAATGTATGGGGAGGAAGGATCGGATAGGAATACAATGTAATGTATGAGGAGGAAGGATCGGATAGGAATACAATGTAATGTATGAGGAGGAAGGATCAGATAGGAATACAATGTAATGTATGAGGAGGAAGGATCGGATAGGAATACAATGTAATGTATGAGGAGGAAGGATCGGATAGGAATACAATGTAATGTATGAGGAGGAAGGATCGGATAGGAATACAATGTAATGTATGAGGAGGAAGGATCGGAATACAATGTAATGTATGAGGAGGAAGGATCGGAAAGGAATACAATGTAATGTATGAGGAGGAAGGATCGGATAGGAATACAATGTAATGTATGGGGGAGGAAGGATCGGATAGGAATACAATGTAATGTATGGGGAGGAAGGATAGGAATACAATGTAATGTATGGGGAGGAAGGATCGGATAGGAATACAATGTAATGTATGAGGAGGAAGGATAGGATAGGAATACAATGTAATGTATGAGGAGGAAGGATCGGATAGGAATACAATGTAATGTATGGGGGAGGAAGGATCGGATAGGAATACAATGTAATGTATGGGGAGGAAGGATAGGAATACAATGTAATGTATGGGGAGGAAGGATCGGATAGGAATACAATGTAATGTATGAGGAGGAAGGATCGGATAGGAATACAATGTAATGTATGAGGAGGAAGGATCGGATAGGAATACAATGTAATGTATGAGGAGGAAGGATCGGATAGGAATACAATGTAATGTATGCGGAGGAAGGATCGGATAGGAATACAATGTAATGTATGAGGAGGAAGGATCGGATAGGAATACAATGTAATATATGAGGAGGAGGGATCGGATAGGAATACAATGTAATGTATGAGGAGGAAGGATCGGAATACAATGTAATGTATGAGGAGGAAGGATCGGAATACAATGTAATGTATGGGGAGGAAGGATCGGATAGGAATACAATGTAATGTATGAGGAGGAAGGATCGGATAGGAATACAATGTAATGTATGAGGAGGAAGGATCGGATAGGAATACAATGTAATGTATGAGGAGGAAGGATCGGAATACAATGTAATGTATGAGGAGGAAGGATCGGATAGGAATACAATGTAATGTATGAGGAAGGATCGGATAGGAATACAATGTAATGTATGAGGAGGAAGGATCGGATAGGAATACAATGTAATGTATGAGGAGGAAGGATCGGATAGGAATACAATGTAATGTATGAGGAGGAAGGATAGGATAGGAATACAATGTAATGTATGAGGAGGAAGGATCGGATAGGAATACAATGTAATGTATGAGGAGGAGGGATCGGATAGGAATACAATGTAATGTATGAGGAGGAAGGATCGGATAGGAATACAATGTAATGTATGAGGAGGAAGGATCGGATAGGAATACAATGTAATGTATGAGGAGGAAGGATCGGAATACAATGTAATGTATGAGGAGGAAGGATCGGATAGGAATACAATGTAATGTATGAGGAGGAAGGATCGGATAGGAATACAATGTAATGTATGAGGAGGAAGGATCGGATAGGAATACAATGTAATGTATGAGGAGGAAGGATCGGATAGGAATACAATGTAATGTATGAGGAGGAAGGATCGGATAGGAATACAATGTAATGTATGAGGAGGAAGGATCGGATAGGAATACAATGTAATGTATGAGGAGGAAGGATCGGATAGGAATACAATGTAATGTATGAGGAGGAAGGATCGGATAGGAATACAATGTAATGTATGAGGAGGAAGGATCGGATAGGAATACAATGTAATGTATGGGAGGAAGGATCGGATAGGAATACAATGTAATGTATGAGGAGGAAGGATCGGATAGGAATACAATGTAATGTATGAGGAGGAAGGATCGGATAGGAATACAATGTAATGTATGAGGAGGAAGGATCGGAATACAATGTAATGTATGAGGAGGAAGGATCGGATAGGAATACAATGTAATGTATGGGGAGGAAGGATCGGATAGGAATACAATGTAATGTATGAGGAGGAAGGATCGGATAGGAATACAATGTAATGTATGAGGAGGAAGGATCGGATAGGAATACAATGTAATGTATGGGGAGGAAGGATCGGATAGGAATACAATGTAATGTATGGGGAGGAAGGATAGGATAGGAATACAATGTAATGTATGGGGAGGAAGGATCGGATGGGAATACAATGTAATGTATGAGGAGGAAGGATCGGATAGGAATACAATGTAATGTATGAGGAGGAAGGATCGGATAGGAATACAATGTAATGTATGAGGAGGAAGGATCGGATAGGAATACAATGTAATGTATGAGGAGGAAGGATCGGATAGGAATACAATGTAATGTATGAGGAGGAAGGATCGGATAGGAATACAATGTAATGTATGAGGAGGAAGGATCGGATAGGAATACAATGTAATGTATGAGGAGGAAGGATCGGATAGGAATACAATGTAATGTATGAGGAGGAAGGATCGGATAGGAATACAATGTAATGTATGAGGAGGAAGGATCGGATAGGAATACAATGTAATGTATGAGGAGGAAGGATCGGATAGGAATACAATGTAATGTATGAGGAGGAAGGATCGGATAGGAATACAATGTAATGTATGAGGAGGAAGGATCGGATAGGAATACAATGTAATGTATGAGGAGGAAGGATGGGATAGGAATACAATGTAATGTATGAGGAGGAAGGATGGGATAGGAATACAATGTAATGTATGAGGAGGAAGGATCGGATAGGAATACAATGTAATGTATGAGGAGGAAGGATAGGATAGGAATACAATGTAATGTATGAGGAGGAAGGATCGGATGGGAATACAATGTAATGTATGGGGGAGGAAGGATCGGATAGGAATACAATGTAATGTATGAGGAGGAAGGATCGGATAGGAATACAATGTAATGTATGGGGAGGAAGGATCGGATAGGAATACAATGTAATGTATGAGGAGGAAGGATCGGATGGGAATACAATGTAATGTATGAGGAGGAAGGATTGGATAGGAATACAATGTAATGTATGAGGAGGAAGGATCGGATAGGAATACAATGTAATGTATGAGGAGGAGGGATCGGATAGGAATACAATGTAATGTATGAGGAGGAGGGATCGGATAGGAATACAATGTAATGTATGAGGAGGAAGGATCGGATGGGAATACAATGTAATGTATGAGGAGGAAGGATCGGATAGGAATACAATGTAATGTGTGAGGAGGAAGGATCGGATAGGAATACAATGTAATGTATGAGGAGGAAGGATCGGATAGGAATACAATGTAATGTATGAGGAGGAAGGATCGGATAGGAATACAATGTAATGTATGCCGAGGAAGGATCCGATCTTCCTCCTCAGGCATTACATTGTAATGTATGCGGATCCATGATCCGCATACATTACATTGTAATGTATGCGGAGGAAGGATCCCATAGGAATACATTGTAATTTATGAGGAGAAGGATAGGATAGGAATACATTGTAATGTATGCGGAGGAAGGATCGGATAGGAATACATGTAATGTATGAGGAGGAAGGATCGGATCGGAATACAATGTAATGTATGCGGAGGAATGATCGGATACGAATACATGTAATGTATGCGGAGGAAGGATCCGATAGGAATACAATGTAATGTATGCGGAAGGATCCGATAGAATACAATGTAATGTATTCCGATCCTTCCCTCCCATCCTCCCACATTAATGTATGAGGAGGAGGATCGGATAGGAATACATTGTATTGTATCCGATCCTCCTCGGCATACATTATAATGTATTCCTATTCATCCTATCCCTATACATTGTAATTGTATTCCTATATCCTATCTCAACATACATATACATGTATTCCTATCCGATCCTTCCTCCTCATACATTACATTGTATTCCTATCCGATCCTTCCTCCTCATACATTACATTGTATTCCTATCCGATCCTTCCTCCTCACACATTACATTGTATTCCTATCCGATCCTTCCTCCTCATACATTACATTGTATTCCCATCCGATCCTTCCTCCTCATACATTACATTGTATTCCTATCCGATCCCTCCTCCTCATACATTACATTGTATTCCTATCCGATCCTCCTCCTCATACATTACATTGTATTCCTATCCGATCCTTCCTCCTCATACATTACATTGTATTCCTATCCAATCCTTCCTCCTCATACATTACATTGTATTCCTATCCGATCCTTCCTCCTCATACATTACATTGTATTCCTATCCGATCCTTCCTCCCATACATTACATTGTATTCCTATCCGATCCTTCCTCCTCATACATTACATTGTATTCCTATCCGATCCTTCCTCCCCCATACATTACATTGTATTCCCTATCCGATCCTTCCTCCTCATACATTACATTGTATTCCTATCCTATCCTTCCTCCTCATACATTACATTGTATTCCTATCCGATCCTTCCTCCTCATACATTACATTGTATTCCTATCCCATCCTTCCTCCTCATACATTACATTGTATTCCTATCCCATCCTTCCTCCTCATACATTACATTGTATTCCTATCCGATCCTTCCTCCTCATACATTACATTGTATTCCTATCCGATCCTTCCTCCTCATACATTACATTGTATTCCTATCCGATCCTTCCTCCTCATACATTACATTGTATTCCTATCCGATCCTTCCTCCCCATACATTACATTGTATTCCTATCCGATCCTTCCTCCTCATACATTACATTGTATTCCTATCCATCCTTCCTCCTCATACATTACATTGTATTCCTATCCGATCCTTCCTCCTCATACATTACATTGTATTCCTATCCGATCCTTCCTCCTCATACATTACATTGTATTCCTATCCGATCCTTCCTCCTCATACATTACATTGTATTCCTATCCCATCCTTCCTCCTCATACATTACATTGTATTCCCATCCGATCCTTCCTCCTCATACATTACATTGTATTCCTATCCTTCCTCCTCATACATTACATTGTATTCCTATCCGATCCTTCCTCCTCATACATTACATTGTATTCCTATCCTATCCTTCCTCCTCATACATTACATTGTATTCCTATCCGATCCTTCCTCCTCATACATTACATTGTATTCCCATCCGATCCTTCCTCCTCATACATTACATTGTATTCCTATCCGATCCTTCCTCCTCATACATTACATTGTATTCCTATCCGATCCTTCCTCCTCATACATTACATTGTATTCCTATCCGATCCTTCCTCCTCATACATTACATTGTATTCCTATCCGATCCTTCCTCCCCCATACATTACATTGTATTCCTATCCGATCCTTCCTCCTCATACATTACATTGTATTCCTATCCGATCCTTCCTCCTCATACATTACATTGTATTCCTATCCGATCCTTCCTCCCCATACATTACATTGTATTCCTATCCGATCCTTCCTCCTCATACATTACATTGTATTCGGATCCTTCTTCCTCATACATTACATTGTATTCCTATCCGATCCTTCCTCCTCATACATTACATTGTATTCCTATCCGATCCTTCCTCCTCATACATTACATTGTATTCCTATCCGATCCTTCCTCCTCATACATTACATTGTATTCCTATCCGATCCTTCCTCCTCATACATTACATTGTATTCCTATCCGATCCTTCCTCCTCATACATTACATTGTATTCCCATCCGATCCTTCCTCCCCATACATTACATTGTATTCCTATCCGATCCTTCGTCCTCATACATTACATTGTATTCCGATCCTTCCTCCTCATACATTACATTGTATTCCTATCCGATCCTTCCTCCTCATACATTACATTGTATTCCTATGCGATCCTTCCTCCTCATACATTACATTGTATTCCTATCCGATCCCTCCTCCTCATACATTACATTGTATTCCTATCCGATCCTTCCTCCTCATACATTACATTGTATTCCTATCCTATCCTTCCTCCTCATACATTACATTGTATTCCTATCCGATCCTTCCTCCTCATACATTACATTGTATTCCTATCCGATCCTTCCTCCTCATACATTACATTGTATTCCTATCCGATCCTTCCTCATACATTACATTGTATTCCTATCCGATCCTTCCTCCTCATACATTACATTGTATTCCGATCCTTCCTCCTCATACATTACATTGTATTCCTATCCGATCCTTCCTCCTCATACATTACATTGTATTCCTATCCGATCCTTCCTCCTCATACATTACATTGTATTCCTATCCGATCCTTCCTCCCCATACATTACATTGTATTCCGATCCTTCCTCCTCATACATTACATTGTATTCCGATCCTTCCTCCTCATACATTACATTGTATTCCTATCCGATCCCTCCTCCTCATATATTACATTGTATTCCTATCCGATCCTTCCTCCTCATACATTACATTGTATTCCTATCCTATCCTTCCTCCGCATACATTACATTGTATTCCTATCCGATCCTTCCTCCTCATACATTACATTGTATTCCTATCCGATCCTTCCTCCTCATACATTACATTGTATTCCTATCCGATCCTTCCTCCCCCATACATTACATTGTATTCCTATCCGATCCTTCCTCCCCATACATTACATTGTATTCCTATCCTTCCTCCCCATACATTACATTGTATTCCTATCCGATCCTTCCTCCCCCATACATTACATTGTATTCCTATCCGATCCTTCCTCCTCATACATTACATTGTATTCCTATCCTATCCTTCCTCCTCATACATTACATTGTATTCCTATCCGATCCTTCCTCCCCATACATTACATTGTATTCCTATCCTTCCTCCCCATACATTACATTGTATTCCTATCCGATCCTTCCTCCCCCATACATTACATTGTATTCCTATCCGATCCTTCCTCCTCATACATTACATTGTATTCCTTTCCGATCCTTCCTCCTCATACATTACATTGTATTCCGATCCTTCCTCCTCATACATTACATTGTATTCCTATCCGATCCTTCCTCCCTCATACATTACATTGTATTCCTATCCGATCCTTCCTCCTCATACATTACATTGTATTCCTATCCGATCCTTCCTCCTCATACATTACATTGTATTCCTATCTGATCCTTCCTCCTCATACATTACATTGTATTCCTATCCGATCCTTCCTCCTCATACATTACATTGTATTCCTATCCGATCCTTCCTCCCCATACATTACATTGTATTCCGATCCTTCCTCCTCATACATTACATTGTATTCCGATCCTTCCTCCTCATACATTACATTGTATTCCTATCCGATCCCTCCTCCTCATACATTACATTGTATTCCTATCCGATCCTTCCTCCTCATACATTACATTGTATTCCTATCCTATCCTTCCTCCTCATACATTACATTGTATTCCTATCCGATCCTTCCTCCTCATACATTACATTGTATTCCTATCCGATCCTTCCTCCTCATACATTACATTGTATTCCTATCCGATCCTTCCTCCTCATACATTACATTGTATTCCTATCCGATCCTTCCTCCTCATACATTACATTGTATTCCTATCCGATCCTTCCTCCTCATACATTACATTGTATTCCTATCCGATCCTTCCTCCTCATACATTACATTGTATTCCTATCCGATCCTTCCTCCTCATACATTACATTGTATTCCTATCCGATCCTTCCTCCCCATACATTACATTGTATTCCTATCCGATCCTTCCTCATACATTACATTGTATTCCTATCCGATCCTTCCTCCTCATACATTACATTGTATTCCTATCCGATCCTTCCTCCCCATACATTACATTGTATTCCTATCCGATCCTTCCTCCTCATACATTACATTGTATTCCTATCCGATCCTTCCTCATACATTACATTGTATTCCTATCCGATCCTTCCTCCTCATACATTACATTGTATTCCTATCCCATCCTTCCTCCTCATACATTACATTGTATTCCTATCCGATCCTTCCTCCTCATACATTACATTGTATTCCTATCCGATCCTTCCTCCCCCATACATTACATTGTATTCCTATCCGATCCTTCCTCCCCATACATTACATTGTATTCCTATCCGATCCTTCCTCCCCCATACATTACATTGTATTCCTATCCGATCCTTCCTCCCCATACATTACATTGTATTCCTATCCGATCCTTCCTCCCCATACATTACATTGTATTCCTATCCTTCCTCCCCATACATTACATTGTATTCCTATCCGATCCTTCCTCCCCCATACATTACATTGTATTCCTATCCGATCCTTCCTCCCCACACATTACATTGTATTCCTATCTGATCCTTCCTCCTCATACATTACATTGTATTCCTATCCTATCCTTCCTCCTCATACATTACATTGTATTCCTATCCGATCCTTCCTCCTCATACATTACATTGTATTCCTATCCGATCCTTCCTCCCCCATACATTACATTGTATTCCTATCCGATCCTTCCTCCTCATACATTACATTGTATTCCTATCCGATCCTTCCTCCTCATACATTACATTGTATTCCTATCCGATCCTTCCTCCTCATACATTACATTGTATTCCTATCCGATCCTTCCTCCTCATACATTACATTGTATTCTCCTATCCGATCCTTCCTCCTCATACATTACATTGTATTCCTATCCGATCCTTCCTCCTCATACATTACATTGTATTCCTATCCGATCCTTCCTCCTCATACATTACATTGTATTCCTATCCGATCCTTCCTCCTCATACATTACATTGTATTCCTATCCGATCCTTCCTCCTCATACATTACATTGTATTCCTATCCGATCCTTCCTCCCCCATACATTACATTGTATTCCTATCCGATCCTTCCTCCCCATACATTACATTGTATTCCTATCCGATCCTTCCTCCCCATACATTACATTGTATTCCTATCCTTCCTCCCCATACATTACATTGTATTCCTATCCGATCCTTCCTCCTCATACATTACATTGTATTCCTATCCGATCCTTCCTCCTCATACATTACATTGTATTCCTATCCGATCCTTCCTCATACATTACATTGTATTCCTATCCGATCCTTCCTCCCCATACATTACATTGTATTCCTATCCGATCCTTCCTCCCCATACATTACATTGTATTCCTATCCATCCTTCCTCCCCATACATTACATTGTATTCCTATCCGATCCTTCCTCCCCCATACATTACATTGTATTCCTATCCGATCCTTCCTCCTCATACATTACATTGTATTCCTATCCGATCCTTCCTCCTCATACATTACATTGTATTCCGATCCTTCCTCCTCATACATTACATTGTATTCCTATCCGATCCTTCCTCCTCATACATTACATTGTATTCCTATCCGATCCTTCCTCCTCATACATTACATTGTATTCCTATCCGATCCTTCCTCCTCATACATTACATTTTATTCCTGTCCGATCCTTCCTCCTCATACATTACATTGTATTCCTATCCGATCCTTCCTCCTCATACATTACATTGTATTCCTATCCGATCCTTCCTCCTCATACATTACATTGTATTCCTATCCGATCCTTCCTCCTCATACATTACATTGTATTCCTATCCGATCCTTCCTCCTCATACATTACATTGTATTCCGATCCTTCCTCCTCATACATTACATTGTATTCCTATCCGATCCTTCCTCCTCATACATTACATTGTATTCCTATCCGATCCTTCCTCCTCATACATTACATTGTATTCCTATCCGATCCTTCCTCCTCATACATTACATTTTATTCCTATCCGATCCTTCCTCATACATTACATTGTATTCCTATCCGATCCTTCCTCCTCATACATTACATTGTATTCCTATCCGATCCTTCCTCCTCATACATTACATTGTATTCCTATCCGATCCTTCCTCATCATACATTACATTGTATTCCTATCCGATCCTTCCTCCTCATACATTACATTGTATTCCCATCCGATCCTTCCTCCTCATACATTACATTGTATTCCTATCCGATCCTTCCTCCTCATACATTACATTGTATTCCTATCCGATCCTTCCTCCTCATACATTACATTGTATTCCTATCCGATCCTTCCTCCTCATACATTACATTGTATTCCTATCCGATCCTTCCTCATCATACATTACATTGTATTCCTATCCGATCCTTCCTCCTCATACATTACATTGTATTCCCATCCGATCCTTCCTCCTCATACATTACATTGTATTCCTATCCGATCCTTCCTCCTCATACATTACATTGTATTCCTATCCGATCCTTCCTCCTCATACATTACATTGTATTCCTATCCGATCCTTCCTCCCCATACATTACATTGTATTCCTATCCGATCCTTCCTCCTCATACATTACATTGTATTCCGATCCTTCCTCCTCATACATTACATTGTATTCCTATCCGATCCTTCCTCCTCATACATTACATTGTATTCCTATCCGATCCTTCCTCCTCATACATTACATTGTATTCCTATCCGATCCTTCCTCCTCATACATTACATTGTATTCCTATCCGATCCTTCCTCCTCATACATTACATTGTATTCCTATCCGATCCTTCCTCCTCATACATTACATTGTATTCCTATCCGATCCTTCCTCCTCATACATTACATTGTATTCCTATCCGATCCTTCCTCCCCATACATTACATTGTATTCCTATCCGATCCTTCCTCCTCATACATTACATTGTATTCCCATCCGATCCTTCCTCCTCATACATTACATTGTATTCCTATCCGATCCTTCCTCCCCATACATTACATTGTATTCCTATCCGATCCTTCCTCCCCATACATTACATTGTATTCCTATCCGATCCTTCCTCCTCATACATTACATTGTATTCCCATCCGATCCTTCCTCCTCATACATTACATTGTATTCCTATCCGATCCTTCCTCCCCATACATTACATTGTATTCCTATCCTATCCTTCCTCCTCATACATTACATTGTATTCCTATCCGATCCTTCCTCCTCATACATTACATTGTATTCCTATCCGATCCTTCCTCCCCATACATTACATTGTATTCCTATCCGATCCTTCCTCCTCATACATTACATTGTATTCCTATCCGATCCTTCCTCCCCATACATTACATTGTATTCCGATCCTTCCTCCTCATACATTACATTGTATTCCGATCCTTCCTCCTCATACATTACATTGTATTCCTATCCGATCCCTTCCTCCTCATACATTACATTGTATTCCTATCCGATCCTTCCTCCTCATACATTACATTGTATTCCTATCCTATCCTTCCTCCTCATACATTACATTGTATTCCTATCCGATCCTTCCTCCTCATACATTACATTGTATTCCTATCCGATCCTTCCTCCTCATACATTACATTGTATTCCTATCCGATCCTTCCTCCTCATACATTACATTGTATTCCTATCCGATCCTTCCTCCTCATACATTACATTGTATTCCTATCCGATCCTTCCTCCTCATACATTACATTGTATTCCTATCCGATCCTTCCTCCTCATACATTACATTGTATTCCTATCCGATCCTTCCTCCTCATACATTACATTGTATTCCTATCCGATCCTTCCTCCCCATACATTACATTGTATTCCTATCCGATCCTTCCTCATACATTACATTGTATTCCTATCCGATCCTTCCTCCTCATACATTACATTGTATTCCTATCCGATCCTTCCTCCCCATACATTACATTGTATTCCTATCCGATCCTTCCTCCTCATACATTACATTGTATTCCTATCCGATCCTTCCTCATACATTACATTGTATTCCTATCCGATCCTTCCTCCTCATACATTACATTGTATTCCTATCCCATCCTTCCTCCTCATACATTACATTGTATTCCTATCCGATCCTTCCTCCTCATACATTACATTGTATTCCTATCCGATCCTTCCTCCCCCATACATTACATTGTATTCCTATCCGATCCTTCCTCCCCATACATTACATTGTATTCCTATCCGATCCTTCCTCCCCCATACATTACATTGTATTCCTATCCGATCCTTCCTCCCCATACATTACATTGTATTCCTATCCGATCCTTCCTCCCCATACATTACATTGTATTCCTATCCTTCCTCCCCATACATTACATTGTATTCCTATCCGATCCTTCCTCCCCCATACATTACATTGTATTCCTATCCGATCCTTCCTCCCCACACATTACATTGTATTCCTATCCGATCCTTCCTCCTCATACATTACATTGTATTCCTATCCTATCCTTCCTCCTCATACATTACATTGTATTCCTATCCGATCCTTCCTCCTCATACATTACATTGTATTCCTATCCGATCCTTCCTCCCCATACATTACATTGTATTCCTATCCGATCCTTCCTCCTCATACATTACATTGTATTCCTATCCGATCCTTCCTCCTCATACATTACATTGTATTCCTATCCGATCCTTCCTCCTCATACATTACATTGTATTCCTATCCGATCCTTCCTCCTCATACATTACATTGTATTCTCCTATCCGATCCTTCCTCCTCATACATTACATTGTATTCCTATCCGATCCTTCCTCCTCATACATTACATTGTATTCCTATCCGATCCTTCCTCCTCATACATTACATTGTATTCCTATCCGATCCTTCCTCCTCATACATTACATTGTATTCCTATCCGATCCTTCCTCCTCATACATTACATTGTATTCCTATCCGATCCTTCCTCCCCCATACATTACATTGTATTCCTATCCGATCCTTCCTCCCCATACATTACATTGTATTCCTATCCGATCCTTCCTCCCCATACATTACATTGTATTCCTATCCTTCCTCCCCATACATTACATTGTATTCCTATCCGATCCTTCCTCCTCATACATTACATTGTATTCCTATCCGATCCTTCCTCCTCATACATTACATTGTATTCCTATCCGATCCTTCCTCATACATTACATTGTATTCCTATCCGATCCTTCCTCCCCATACATTACATTGTATTCCTATCCGATCCTTCCTCCCCATACATTACATTGTATTCCTATCCTTCCTCCCCATACATTACATTGTATTCCTATCCGATCCTTCCTCCCCCATACATTACATTGTATTCCTATCCGATCCTTCCTCCTCATACATTACATTGTATTCCTATCCGATCCTTCCTCCTCATACATTACATTGTATTCCCGATCCTTCCTCCTCATACATTACATTGTATTCCTATCCGATCCTTCCTCCTCATACATTACATTTGTATTCCTGTCCGATCCTTCCTCCTCATACATTACATTGTATTCCTATCCGATCCTTCCTCCTCATACATTACATTGTATTCCTATCCGATCCTTCCTCCTCATACATTACATTGTATTCCTATCCGATCCTTCCTCCTCATACATTACATTGTATTCCTATCCGATCCTTCCTCCTCATACATTACATTGTATTCCTATCCGATCCTTCCTCCTCATACATTACATTGTATTCCTATCCGATCCTTCCTCCTCATACATTACATTGTATTCCTATCCGATCCTTCCTCCTCATACATTACATTGTATTCCTATCCGATCCTTCCTCCTCATACATTACATTGTATTCCTATCCGATCCTTCCTCCTCATACATTACATTGTATTCCTATCCGATCCTTCCTCCTCATACATTACATTGTATTCCTATCCGATCCTTCCTCCTCATACATTACATTGTATTCCTATCCGATCCTTCCTCCTCATACATTACATTGTATTCCTATCCGATCCTTCCTCCTCATACATTACATTGTATTCCTATCCGATCCTTCCTCCTCATACATTACATTGTATTCCTATCCGATCCTTCCTCCTCATACATTACATTGTATTCCCATCCGGATCCTTCCTCCTCATACATTAC
>NW_028119609.1:0-55934 GCF_965119305.1 Pelophylax lessonae | reverse complement strand
CGGGAGTGTGGTTTTTGGTCAAAATGGCCATTTTTGGCTTCCAAGAGCCGGAAGTGTCGTTTTTGGACAAAATTACCATTTTTTGCTTCCATGGGCTAGGAGTGTCAGTTTTGGTCAAAATTACAATATTTTGGCTTACAAGGGCCGGAAGTGTAGTTTTTGGTCAAAATGACCATTTTTTGCTTCCAAGGGCGGCAGTGTCGTTTTGGGTCAAAATTACAATTTTTGGCTTCAAAGGGCCAGAAGTGTAATTTTTGGTCAAAATTACCATTTTTTGGCTTACAAGGGCCAGGAGTGTCGTTTTGGGTCAAAATTAACATTTTTTGCTTCCAAGGGCCAGAAGTGTAATTTTTGGTCAAAATTACCATTTTTTTGCTTTCAAGGGCTAGGAGTGTCGTGTTTGGTCAAAATTACCATTTTTTAGCTTACAAGGGTCAGGAGTGTCATTTTTGATCAAAATTACCATTTTTGACTTACAGAGTCGGGAGTGTGGTTTTTGGTCACAGTTACCATTTTTTGTCTCAAAGGGAGTGTCGTTTTTGGTAAAAATTACCATTTTCTGTTTCAAAGAGCCAGGACTGTCGTTATTGGTCAAAATGACCATTTTTTGGTCTCAAAAGGCCGGAAGTGTCGTTTTGGGTCAAAATGACCATTTTTTATCTTACAAGTGCCAGAAGTGTAGTTTTTGGTCAAAATTACAATTTTTTGCTTCCGAGGGCTGCGAGTGTCATTTTGGGACAAAGTGACCATTTTTGGCTTCCAAGGGGCAGGAGTGTAGTTTTTGGTCAAAATTGCCATTTTTTGCTTCCAATAGCTGGGTGTCGTTTTTGGTCAAAATGGCCATTTTTGGCTTCCAAGAGCCGGAAGGGTCGTTTTTGGTCAAAATTACCATTTTTTGCTTCCATGGGCTAGGAGTGTCAGTTTTGGTCAAAATTACAATTTTTTGGCTTACAAGGGCCGGAAGTGTAGTTTTTGGTCAAAATTACCATTTTTTGCTTCCAAGGGCCAGAAGTGTAATTTTTGGTCAAAATGACCATTTTTTGGCTTACAAGGGCCAGGAGTGTCATTTTTGTTCAAAATTACCATTTTTGGCTTACAGGAGTCGGGAGTGTGGTTTTTGGTCAAAATTACCATTTTTTGTCTCAAAGGGAGTGTCATTTTTGGTAAAAATTACCATTTTCTGTTTCAAAGGGCCGGGACTGTCGTTATTGGTCAAAATTACCATTTTTGGTCTCAAAAGGCCGGAAGTGTCGTTTTGGGTCAAAATGACCATTTTTTATCTTACAAGGGCCAGAAGTGTAGTTCTTGGTCAAAATTATCATTATTTTCTTCCAACAGCCGGGGTGTCGTTTTTGGTCAAAATGGCCATTTTTGGCTTCCAAGAGCCGGAAGTGTCGTTTTTGGTCAAAATTACCATTTTTTGCTTCCATGGGCTAGGAGTGTCAGTTTTGGTCAAAATTACAATTTTTTGGCTTACAAGGGCCGGAAGTGTAATTTTTGGTCAAAATTACCATTTTTTGCTTCCAAGGGCGGCAGTGTCGTTTTGGGTCAAAATTACAATTTTTGGCTTACAAGGGCCAGGAGTGTCATTTTTGGTAAAAATTACCATTTTTGGCTTACAGGAGTCGGGAGTGTGGTTTTAGGTCAAAATGGCCATTTTTGGCTTCCAAGAGCTGGAAGTGTCGTTTTTGGACAAAATTACCATGTTTTGCTTCCATGGGCTAGGAGTGTCAGTTTTGGTCAAAATTACAATTTTTTGGCTTACAAGGGCCGGAAGTGTAGTTTTTGGTCAAAATGACCATTTTTTGCTTCCAAGGGCGGCAGTGTGGTTTTGGGTCAAAAATACAATTTTTGGCTTCAAAGGGCCAGAAGTGTAATTTTTGGTCAAAATTACCATTTTTTGGCTTACAAGGGCCAGGAGTGTCATTTTTGGTCAAAATTACCATTTTTGGCTTACAGGAGTCGGGAGTGTGGTTTTTGGTCAAAATTACCATTTTTTGTCTCAAAGGGAGTGTCGTTTTTGGTAAAAATTACCATTTTCTGTTTCAAAGGGCCGGGACTGTCGTTATTGGTCAAAATGACCATTTTTGGTCTCAAAAGGCCGGAAGTGTCGTTTTGGGTCAAAATTACCATTTTTTATCTTACAAGGGCCAGAAGTGTAGTTCTTGGTCAAAATTAACATTCTTTGCTTCCAATAGCCGGGGTGTAGTTTTTGGTCAAAATGGCCATTTTTGGCTTCCAAGAGCCGGAAGTGTCGTTTTTGGTCAAAATTACCATTTTTTGCTTCCATGGGCTAGGAGTGTCAGTTTTGGTCAAAATTCCATTTTTTTTGCCTTACAAGGGCCGGAAGTGTAATTTTTGATCAAAATTACCATTTTTTGCTTCCAAGGGCGGCAGTGTCATTTTGGGTCAAAATTACAATTTTTGGCTTAAAAGGGCCAGGACTGTCATTTTTGGTCATAATTACCATTTTTGGCTGACAGGAGTCGGGAGTGTGGTTTTTGGTCAAAATGGCCATTTTTGGCTTCCAAGAGCCGGAAGTGTCGTTTTTGGTCAAAATTACCATTTTTTTGCTTCCATGGGCTAGGAGTGTCAGTTTTGGTCAAAATTACAATTTTTTGGCTTACAAGGGCCGAAAGTGTAATTTTTGGTCAAAATTACCATTTTTTGCTTCCAAGGGCGGCAGTGTCATTTTGGGTCAAAATTACAATTTTTGGCTTGCAAGGGCCAGGAGTGTCATTTTTGGTCATAATTACCATTTTTGGCTGACAGGAGTCGGGAGTGTGGTTTTTGGTCAAAATGGCCATTTTTGGCTTCCAAGAGCTGGAAGTGTCGTTTTTGGTCAAAATTACAATTTTTTGCTTCTATGGGCTAGGAGTGTCAGTTTTGGTCAAAATTACAATTTTTTGGCTTACAAGGGCCGGAAGTGTAGTTTTTGGTCAAAATGACCATTTTTTGCTTCCAAGGGTGGCAGTGTCGTTTTGGGTCAAAATTACCATTTTTGGCTTCAAAGGGCCAGAAGTGTAATTTTTGGTCAAAATGACCATTTTTTAGCTTACAAGGGTCAGGAGTGTCATTTTTGGTCAAAATTACCATTTTTGGCTTACAGGAGTCGGGAGTGTGGTTTTTGGTCAAAATTACCATTTTTTGTCTCAAAGGGAGTGTCATTTTTGGTAAAAATTACCATTTTCTGTTTCAAAGGGCCGGGACTGTCGTTATTGGTCAAAATGACCATTTTTGGTCTCAAAAGGCCGGAAGTGTCGTTTTGGGTCAAAATGACCATTTTTTATCTTACAAGGGCCAGAAGTGTAGTTCTTGGTCAACATTATCATTTTTTGCTTCCAATAGCCGATGTGTCGTTTTTGGTCAAAATGGCCATTTTTGGCTTCCAAGAGCCAAAAGTGTCATTTTTGGTCAAAATTACAATTTTTGGCTTACAGGAGTCGGGAGTGTGGTTTTTGGTCAAAATGGCCATTTTTGGCTTCCAAGAGCCGGAAGTGTCGTTTTTGGACAAAATTACCATTTTTTGCTTACAAGGGCCAGGAGTGTCATTTTTGGTCAAAATTACAATTTTTGGCTTACAGGAGTCGGGAGTGTGGTTTTGGTCAAAATGGCCATTTTTGGCTTCCAAGAGCCGGAAGTGTCGTTTTTGGACAAAATTACCATTTTTTGCTTCCATGGGCTAGGAGTGTCAGTTTTGGTCAAAATTACAATTTTTTGGCTTACAAGGGCAGGAAGTGTAGTTTTTGGTCAAAATGACCATTTTTTGCTTCCAAGGGCGGCAGTGTCGTTTTGGGTCAAAATTACAAATTTTGGCTTCAAAGGGCCAGAAGTGTAATTTTTGGTCAAAATGACCATTTTTTGGCTTACAAGGGCCAGGAGTGTCGTTTTGGGTCAAAATTAACATTTTTTGCTTCCAAGGGCCAGAAGTGTAATTTTTGGTCAAAATTACCATTTTTTTGCTTTCAAGGGCTAGGAGTGTCGTGTTTGGTCAAAATTACCATTTTTTAGCTTACAAGGGTCAGGAGTGTAATTTTTGATCAAAATTACCATTTTTGACTTACAGGAGGCGGGAGTGTGGTTTTTGGTCAAAGTTACCATTTTTTGTCTCAAAGGGAGTGTCGTTTTTGGTAAAAATTACCATTTTCTGTTTCAAAGAGCCGGGACTGTCGTTATTGGTCAAAATGACCATTTTTGGTCTCAAAAGGCCGGAAGTGTCGTTTTGGGTCAAAATGACCATTTTTTATCTTACAAGTGCCAGAAGTGTAGTTTTTGGTCAAAATTACAATTTTTTGCTTCCGAGGGCTGCGAGTGTCATTTTGGGACAAAGTGACCATTTTTGGCTTCCAAGGGGCAGGAGTGTAGTTTTTGGTCAAAATTGCCATTTTTTGCTTCCAATAGCTGGGGTGTCGTTTTTGGTCAAAATGGCCATTTTTGGCTTCCAAGAGCCGCAAGGGTCGTTTTTGGTCAAAATTACCATTTTTTGCTTCCATGGGCTAGGAGTGTCAGTTTTGGTCAAAATTACAATTTTTTGGCTTACAAGGGCCGGAAGTGTAGTTTTTGGTCAAAATTACCATTTTTTGCTTCCAAGGGCCAGAAGTGTAATTTTTGGTCAAAATTACCATTTTTTGGCTTACAAGGGCCAGGAGTGTCATTTTTGTTCAAAATTACCATTTTTGGCTTACAGGAGTCGGGAGTGTGGTTTTTGGTCAAAATTACCATTTTTTGTCTCAAAGGGAGTGTCATTTTTGGTAAAAATTACCATTTTCTGTTTCAAAGGGCCGGGACTGTCGTTATTGGTCAAAATTACCATTTTTGGTCTCAAAAGGCCGGAAGTGTCGTTTTGGGTCAAAATGACCATTTTTTTATCTTACAAGGGCCAGAAGTGTAGTTCTTGGTCAAAATTATCATTATTTTCTTCCAACAGCCGGGGTGTCGTTTTTGGTCAAAATGGCCATTTTTGGCTTCCAAGAGCCGGAAGTGTCGTTTTTGGTCAAAATTACCATTTTTTGCTTCCATGGGCTAGGAGTGTCAGTTTTGGTCAAAATTACCATTTTTTGGCTTACAAGGGCCAGGAGTGTCATTTTTGGTCAAAATTACCATTTTTGGCTTACAGGAGTCGGGAGTGTGGTTTTTGGTCAAAATTACCATTTTTTGTCTCAAAGGGAGTGTCGTTTTTGGTAAAAATTACCATTTTCTGTTTCAAAGGGCCGGGACTGTCGTTATTGGTCAAAATGACCATTTTTGGTCTCAAAAGGCCGGAAGTGTCGTTTTCGGTCAAAATGACCATTTTTTATCTTACAAGGGCCAGAAGTGTAGTTTTTGGTCAAAATTACCATTTTTGCTACCAATAGCCGGGGTGTCGTTTTTGGTCAAAATGGCCATTTTTGGCTTCCAAGAGCCGGAAGTGTCGTTTTTGGTCAAAATTACCATTTTTTGCTTCCATGGGCTAGGAGTGTCAGTTTTGGTCAAAATTACAATTTTTTGGCTTACAAGGGCCGGAAGTGTAATTTTTGGTCAAAATTACCATTTTTTGCTTCCAAGGGCGGCAGTGTCATTTTGGGTCAAAATTACAATTTTTGGCTTAAAAGGGCCAGGACTGTCATTTTTGGTCATAATTACCATTTTTGGCTGACAGGAGTCGGGAGTGTGGTTTTTGGTCAAAATGGCCATTTTTGGCTTCCAAGAGCCGGAAGTGTCGTTTTTGGTCAAAATTACCATTTTTTTGCTTCCATGGGCTAGGAGTGTCAGTTTTGGTCAAAATTACAATTTTTTGGCTTACAAGGGCCGAAAGTGTAATTTTTGGTCAAAATTACCATTTTTTGCTTCCAAGGGCGGCAGTGTCATTTTGGGTCAAAATTACAATTTTTGGCTTACAAGGGCCAGGAGTGTCATTTTTGGTCATAATTACCATTTTTGGCTGACAGGAGTCGGGAGTGTGGTTTTTGGTCAAAATGGCCATTTTTGGCTTCCAAGAGCTGGAAGTGTCGTTTTTGGTCAAAATTACAATTTTTTGCTTCTATGGGCTAGGAGTGTCAGTTTTGGTCAAAATGACCATTTTTTGCTTCCAAGGGCGGCAGTGTCGTTTTGGGTCAAAATTACCATTTTTGGCTTCAAAGGGCCAGAAGTGTAATTTTTGGTCAAAATGACCATTTTTTAGCTTACAAGGGTCAGGAGTGTCATTTTTGGTCAAAATTACCATTTTTGGCTTACAGGAGTCGGGAGTGTGGTTTTTGGTCAAAATTACCATTTTTTGTCTCAAAGGGAGTGTCATTTTTGGTAAAAATTACCATTTTCTGTTTCAAAGGGCCGGGACTGTCGTTATTGGTCAAAATGACCATTTTTGGTCTCAAAAGGCCGGAAGTGTCGTTTTGGGTCAAAATGACCATTTTTTATCTTACAAGGGCCAGGAGTGTCATTTTTGGTCAAAATTACCATTTTTGGCTTACAGGAGTCGGGAGTGTGGTTTTTGGTCAAAATGGCCATTTTTGGCTTCCAAGAGCCGGAAGTGTCGTTTTTGGACAAAATTACCATTTTTTGCATCCATGGGCTAGGAGTGTCAGTTTTGGTCAAAATTACAATATTTTGGCTTACAAGGGCCGGAAGTGTAGTTTTTGGTCAAAATGACCATTTTTTGCTTCCAAGGGCGGCAGTGTCGTTTTGGGTCAAAATTACAATTTTTGGCTTCAAAGGGCCAGAAGTGTAATTTTTGGTCAAAATTACCATTTTTTGGCTTACAAGGGCCAGGAGTGTCGTTTTGGGTCAAAATTAACATTTTTTGCTTCCAAGGGCCAGAAGTGTAATTTTTGGTCAAAATTACCATTTTTTTGCTTTCAAGGGCTAGGAGTGTCGTGTTTGGTCAAAATTACCATTTTTTAGCTTACAAGGGTCAGGAGTGTCATTTTTGATCAAAATTACCATTTTTGACTTACAGGAGTCGGGAGTGTGGTTTTTGGTCACAGTTACCATTTTTTGTCTCAAAGGGAGTGTCGTTTTTGGTAAAAATTACCATTTTCTGTTTCAAAGAGCCAGGACTGTCGTTATTGGTCAAAATGACCATTTTTGGTCTCAAAAGGCCGGAAGTGTCGTTTTGGGTCAAAATGACCATTTTTTATCTTACAAGTGCCAGAAGTGTAGTTTTTGGTCAAAATTACAATTTTTTGCTTCCGAGGGCTGCGAGTGTCATTTTGGGACAAAGTGACCATTTTTGGCTTCCAAGGGGCAGGAGTGTAGTTTTTGGTCAAAATTGCCATTTTTTGCTTCCAATAGCTGGGGTGTCGTTTTTGGTCAAAATGGCCATTTTTGGCTTCCAAGAGCCGGAAGGGTCGTTTTTGGTCAAAATTACCATTTTTTGCTTCCATGGGCTAGGAGTGTCAGTTTTGGTCAAAATTACAATTTTTTGGCTTACAAGGGCCGGAAGTGTAGTTTTTGGTCAAAATTACCATTTTTTGCTTCCAAGGGCCAGAAGTGTAATTTTTGGTCAAAATGACCATTTTTTGGCTTACAAGGGCCAGGAGTGTCATTTTTGTTCAAAATTACCATTTTTGGCTTACAGGAGTCGGGAGTGTGGTTTTTGGTCAAAATTACCATTTTTTGTCTCAAAGGGAGTGTCATTTTTGGTAAAAATTACCATTTTCTGTTTCAAAGGGCCGGGACTGTCGTTATTGGTCAAAATTACCATTTTTGGTCTCAAAAGGCCGGAAGTGTCGTTTTGGGTCAAAATGACCATTTTTTATCTTACAAGGGCCAGAAGTGTAGTTCTTGGTCAAAATTATCATTATTTTCTTCCAACAGCCGGGGTGTCGTTTTTGGTCAAAATGGCCATTTTTGGCTTCCAAGAGCCGGAAGTGTCGTTTTTGGTCAAAATTACCATTTTTTGCTTCCATGGGCTAGGAGTGTCAGTTTTGGTCAAAATTACAATTTTTTGGCTTACAAGGGCCGGAAGTGTAATTTTTGGTCAAAATTACCATTTTTTGCTTCCAAGGGCGGCAGTGTCGTTTTGGGTCAAAATTACAATTTTTGGCTTACAAGGGCCAGGAGTGTCATTTTTGGTCAAAATTACCATTTTTGGCTTACAGGAGTCGGGAGTGTGGTTTTAGGTCAAAATGGCCATTTTTGGCTTCCAAGAGCTGGAAGTGTCGTTTTTGGACAAAATTACCATGTTTTGCTTCCATGGGCTAGGAGTGTCAGTTTTGGTCAAAATTACAATTTTTTGGCTTACAAGGGCCGGAAGTGTAGTTTTTGGTCAAAATGACCATTTTTTGCTTCCAAGGGCGGCAGTGTGGTTTTGGGTCAAAAATACAATTTTTGGCTTCAAAGGGCCAGAAGTGTAATTTTTGGTCAAAATTACCATTTTTTGGCTTACAAGGGCCAGGAGTGTCATTTTTGGTCAAAATTACCATTTTTGGCTTACAGGAGTCGGGAGTGTGGTTTTTGGTCAAAATTACCATTTTTTGTCTCAAAGGGAGTGTCGTTTTTGGTAAAAATTACCATTTTCTGTTTCAAAGGGCCGGGACTGTCGTTATTGGTCAAAATGACCATTTTTGGTCTCAAAAGGCCGGAAGTGTCGTTTTGGGTCAAAATTACCATTTTTTATCTTACAAGGGCCAGAAGTGTAGTTCTTGGTCAAAATTAACATTCTTTGCTTCCAATAGCCGGGGTGTAGTTTTTGGTCAAAATGGCCATTTTTGGCTTCCAAGAGCCGGAAGTGTCGTTTTTGGTCAAAATTACCATTTTTTGCTTCCATGGGCTAGGAGTGTCAGTTTTGGTCAAAATTCCATTTTTTTGCCTTACAAGGGCCGGAAGTGTAATTTTTGATCAAAATTACCATTTTTTGCTTCCAAGGGCGGCAGTGTCATTTTGGGTCAAAATTACAATTTTTGGCTTAAAAGGGCCAGGACTGTCATTTTTGGTCATAATTACCATTTTTGGCTGACAGGAGTCGGGAGTGTGGTTTTTGGTCAAAATGGCCATTTTTGGCTTCCAAGAGCCGGAAGTGTCGTTTTTGGTCAAAATTACCATTTTTTTGCTTCCATGGGCTAGGAGTGTCAGTTTTGGTCAAAATTACAATTTTTTGGCTTACAAGGGCCGAAAGTGTAATTTTTGGTCAAAATTACCATTTTTTGCTTCCAAGGGCGGCAGTGTCATTTTGGGTCAAAATTACAATTTTTGGCTTGCAAGGGCCAGGAGTGTCATTTTTGGTCATAATTACCATTTTTGGCTGACAGGAGTCGGGAGTGTGGTTTTTGGTCAAAATGGCCATTTTTGGCTTCCAAGAGCTGGAAGTGTCGTTTTTGGTCAAAATTACAATTTTTTGCTTCTATGGGCTAGGAGTGTCAGTTTTGGTCAAAATTACAATTTTTTGGCTTACAAGGGCCGGAAGTGTAGTTTTTGGTCAAAATGACCATTTTTTGCTTCCAAGGGTGGCAGTGTCGTTTTGGGTCAAAATTACCATTTTTGGCTTCAAAGGGCCAGAAGTGTAATTTTTGGTCAAAATGACCATTTTTTAGCTTACAAGGGTCAGGAGTGTCATTTTTGGTCAAAATTACCATTTTTGGCTTACAGGAGTCGGGAGTGTGGTTTTTGGTCAAAATTACCATTTTTTGTCTCAAAGGGAGTGTCATTTTTGGTAAAAATTACCATTTTCTGTTTCAAAGGGCCGGGACTGTCGTTATTGGTCAAAATGACCATTTTTGGTCTCAAAAGGCCGGAAGTGTCGTTTTGGGTCAAAATGACCATTTTTTATCTTACAAGGGCCAGAAGTGTAGTTCTTGGTCAACATTATCATTTTTTGCTTCCAATAGCCGATGTGTCGTTTTTGGTCAAAATGGCCATTTTTGGCTTCCAAGAGCCAAAAGTGTCATTTTTGGTCAAAATTACAATTTTTGGCTTACAGGAGTCGGGAGTGTGGTTTTTGGTCAAAATGGCCATTTTTGGCTTCCAAGAGCCGGAAGTGTCGTTTTTGGACAAAATTACCATTTTTTGCTTACAAGGGCCAGGAGTGTCATTTTTGGTCAAAATTACAATTTTTGGCTTACAGGAGTCGGGAGTGTGGTTTTGGTCAAAATGGCCATTTTTGGCTTCCAAGAGCCGGAAGTGTCGTTTTTGGACAAAATTACCATTTTTTGCTTCCATGGGCTAGGAGTGTCAGTTTTGGTCAAAATTACAATTTTTTGGCTTACAAGGGCAGGAAGTGTAGTTTTTGGTCAAAATGACCATTTTTTGCTTCCAAGGGCGGCAGTGTCGTTTTGGGTCAAAATTACAAATTTTGGCTTCAAAGGGCCAGAAGTGTAATTTTTGGTCAAAATGACCATTTTTTGGCTTACAAGGGCCAGGAGTGTCGTTTTGGGTCAAAATTAACATTTTTTGCTTCCAAGGGCCAGAAGTGTAATTTTTGGTCAAAATTACCATTTTTTTGCTTTCAAGGGCTAGGAGTGTCGTGTTTGGTCAAAATTACCATTTTTTAGCTTACAAGGGTCAGGAGTGTAATTTTTGATCAAAATTACCATTTTTGACTTACAGGAGGCGGGAGTGTGGTTTTTGGTCAAAGTTACCATTTTTTGTCTCAAAGGGAGTGTCGTTTTTGGTAAAAATTACCATTTTCTGTTTCAAAGAGCCGGGACTGTCGTTATTGGTCAAAATGACCATTTTTGGTCTCAAAAGGCCGGAAGTGTCGTTTTGGGTCAAAATGACCATTTTTTATCTTACAAGTGCCAGAAGTGTAGTTTTTGGTCAAAATTACAATTTTTTGCTTCCGAGGGCTGCGAGTGTCATTTTGGGACAAAGTGACCATTTTTGGCTTCCAAGGGGCAGGAGTGTAGTTTTTGGTCAAAATTGCCATTTTTTGCTTCCAATAGCTGGGGTGTCGTTTTTGGTCAAAATGGCCATTTTTGGCTTCCAAGAGCCGCAAGGGTCGTTTTTGGTCAAAATTACCATTTTTTGCTTCCATGGGCTAGGAGTGTCAGTTTTGGTCAAAATTACAATTTTTTGGCTTACAAGGGCCGGAAGTGTAGTTTTTGGTCAAAATTACCATTTTTTGCTTCCAAGGGCCAGAAGTGTAATTTTTGGTCAAAATTACCATTTTTTGGCTTACAAGGGCCAGGAGTGTCATTTTTGTTCAAAATTACCATTTTTGGCTTACAGGAGTCGGGAGTGTGGTTTTTGGTCAAAATTACCATTTTTTGTCTCAAAGGGAGTGTCATTTTTGGTAAAAATTACCATTTTCTGTTTCAAAGGGCCGGGACTGTCGTTATTGGTCAAAATTACCATTTTTGGTCTCAAAAGGCCGGAAGTGTCGTTTTGGGTCAAAATGACCATTTTTTATCTTACAAGGGCCAGAAGTGTAGTTCTTGGTCAAAATTATCATTATTTTCTTCCAACAGCCGGGGTGTCGTTTTTGGTCAAAATGGCCATTTTTGGCTTCCAAGAGCCGGAAGTGTCGTTTTTGGTCAAAATTACCATTTTTTGCTTCCATGGGCTAGGAGTGTCAGTTTTGGTCAAAATTACAATTTTTTGGCTTACAAGGGCCGGAAGTGTAGTTTTTGGTCAAAATGACCATTTTTTGCTTCCAAGGGCGGCAGTGTGGTTTTGGGTCAAAAATACAATTTTTGGCTTCAAAGGGCCAGAAGTGTAATTTTTGGTCAAAATTACCATTTTTTGGCTTACAAGGGCCAGGAGTGTCATTTTTGGTCAAAATTACCATTTTTGGCTTACAGGAGTCGGGAGTGTGGTTTTTGGTCAAAATTACCATTTTTTGTCTCAAAGGGAGTGTCGTTTTTGGTAAAAATTACCATTTTCTGTTTCAAAGGGCCGGGACTGTCGTTATTGGTCAAAATGACCATTTTTGGTCTCAAAAGGCCGGAAGTGTCGTTTTGGGTCAAAATTACCATTTTTTATCTTACAAGGGCTAGAAGTGTAGTTCTTGGTCAAAATTAACATTCTTTGTTTCCAATAGCCGGGGTGTAGTTTTTGGTCAAAATGGCCATTTTTGGCTTCCAAGAGCCGGAAGTGTCGTTTTTGGTCAAAATTACCATTTTTTGCTTCCATGGGCTAGGAGTGTCAGTTTTGGTCAAAATTCCATTTTTTTGCCTTACAAGGGCCGGAAGTGTAATTTTTGATCAAAATTACCATTTTTTGCTTCCAAGGGCGGCAGTGTCATTTTGGGTCAAAATTACAATTTTTGGCTTAAAAGGGCCAGGACTGTCATTTTTGGTCATAATTACCATTTTTGGCTGACAGGAGTCGGGAGTGTGGTTTTTGGTCAAAATGGCCATTTTTGGCTTCCAAGAGCCGGAAGTGTCGTTTTTGGTCAAAATTACCATTTTTTTGCTTCCATGGGCTAGGAGTGTCAGTTTTGGTCAAAATTACAATTTTTTGGCTTACAAGGGCCGAAAGTGTAATTTTTGGTCAAAATTACCATTTTTTGCTTCCAAGGGCGGCAGTGTCATTTTGGGTCAAAATTACAATTTTTGGCTTGCAAGGGCCAGGAGTGTCATTTTTGGTCATAATTACCATTTTTGGCTGACAGGAGTCGGGAGTGTGGTTTTTGGTCAAAATGGCCATTTTTGGCTTCCAAGAGCTGGAAGTGTCGTTTTTGGTCAAAATTACAATTTTTTGCTTCTATGGGCTAGGAGTGTCAGTTTTGGTCAAAATTACAATTTTTTGGCTTACAAGGGCCGGAAGTGTAGTTTTTGGTCAAAATGACCATTTTTTGCTTCCAAGGGTGGCAGTGTCGTTTTGGGTCAAAATTACCATTTTTGGCTTCAAAGGGCCAGAAGTGTAATTTTTGGTCAAAATGACCATTTTTTAGCTTACAAGGGTCAGGAGTGTCAATTTTGGTCAAAATTACCATTTTTGGCTTACAGGAGTCGGGAGTGTGGTTTTTGGTCAAAATTACCATTTTTTGTCTCAAAGGGAGTGTCATTTTTGGTAAAAATTACCATTTTCTGTTTCAAAGGGCCGGGACTGTCGTTATTGGTCAAAATGACCATTTTTGGTCTCAAAAGGCCGGAAGTGTCGTTTTGGGTCAAAATGACCATTTTTTATCTTACAAGGGCCAGAAGTGTAGTTCTTGGTCAACATTATCATTTTTTGCTTCCAATAGCCGATGTGTCGTTTTTGGTCAAAATGGCCATTTTTGGCTTCCAAGAGCCAAAAGTGTCATTTTTGGTCAAAATTACAATTTTTGGCTTACAGGAGTCGGGAGTGTGGTTTTTGGTCAAAATGGCCATTTTTGGCTTCCAAGAGCCGGAAGTGTCGTTTTTGGACAAAATTACCATTTTTTGCTTACAAGGGCCAGGAGTGTCATTTTTGGTCAAAATTACAATTTTTGGCTTACAGGAGTCGGGAGTGTGGTTTTGGTCAAAATGGCCATTTTTGGCTTCCAAGAGCCGGAAGTGTCGTTTTTGGACAAAATTACCATTTTTTGCTTCCATGGGCTAGGAGTGTCAGTTTTGGTCAAAATTACAATTTTTTGGCTTACAAGGGCAGGAAGTGTAGTTTTTGGTCAAAATGACCATTTTTTGCTTCCAAGGGCGGCAGTGTCGTTTTGGGTCAAAATTACAAATTTTGGCTTCAAAGGGCCAGAAGTGTAATTTTTGGTCAAAATGACCATTTTTTGGCTTACAAGGGCCAGGAGTGTCGTTTTGGGTCAAAATTAACATTTTTTGCTTCCAAGGGCCAGAAGTGTAATTTTTGGTCAAAATTACCATTTTTTTGCTTTCAAGGGCTAGGAGTGTCGTGTTTGGTCAAAATTACCATTTTTTAGCTTACAAGGGTCAGGAGTGTAATTTTTGATCAAAATTACCATTTTTGACTTACAGGAGGCGGGAGTGTGGTTTTTGGTCAAAGTTACCATTTTTTGTCTCAAAGGGAGTGTCGTTTTTGGTAAAAATTACCATTTTCTGTTTCAAAGAGCCGGGACTGTCGTTATTGGTCAAAATGACCATTTTTGGTCTCAAAAGGCCGGAAGTGTCGTTTTGGGTCAAAATGACCATTTTTTATCTTACAAGTGCCAGAAGTGTAGTTTTTGGTCAAAATTACAATTTTTTGCTTCCGAGGGCTGCGAGTGTCATTTTGGGACAAAGTGACCATTTTTGGCTTCCAAGGGGCAGGAGTGTAGTTTTTGGTCAAAATTGCCATTTTTTGCTTCCAATAGCTGGGGTGTCGTTTTTGGTCAAAATGGCCATTTTTGGCTTCCAAGAGCCGCAAGGGTCGTTTTTGGTCAAAATTACCATTTTTTGCTTCCATGGGCTAGGAGTGTCAGTTTTGGTCAAAATTACAATTTTTTGGCTTACAAGGGCCGGAAGTGTAGTTTTTGGTCAAAATTACCATTTTTTGCTTCCAAGGGCCAGAAGTGTAATTTTTGGTCAAAATTACCATTTTTTGGCTTACAAGGGCCAGGAGTGTCATTTTTGTTCAAAATTACCATTTTTGGCTTACAGGAGTCGGGAGTGTGGTTTTTGGTCAAAATTACCATTTTTTGTCTCAAAGGGAGTGTCATTTTTGGTAAAAATTACCATTTTCTGTTTCAAAGGGCCGGGACTGTCGTTATTGGTCAAAATTACCATTTTTGGTCTCAAAAGGCCGGAAGTGTCGTTTTGGGTCAAAATGACCATTTTTTATCTTACAAGGGCCAGAAGTGTAGTTCTTGGTCAAAATTATCATTATTTTCTTCCAACAGCCGGGGTGTCGTTTTTGGTCAAAATGGCCATTTTTGGCTTCCAAGAGCCGGAAGTGTCGTTTTTGGTCAAAATTACCATTTTTTGCTTCCATGGGCTAGGAGTGTCAGTTTTGGTCAAAATTACAATTTTTTGGCTTACAAGGGCCGGAAGTGTAATTTTTGGTCAAAATTACCATTTTTTGCTTCCAAGGGCGGCAGTGTCGTTTTGGGTCAAAATTACAATTTTTGGCTTACAAGGGCCAGGAGTGTCATTTTTGGTCAAAATTACCATTTTTGGCTTACAGGAGTCGGGAGTGTGGTTTTAGGTCAAAATGGCCATTTTTGGCTTCCAAGAGCTGGAAGTGTCGTTTTTGGACAAAATTACCATGTTTTGCTTCCATGGGCTAGGAGTGTCAGTTTTGGTCAAAATTACAATTTTTTGGCTTACAAGGGCCGGAAGTGTAGTTTTTGGTCAAAATGACCATTTTTTGCTTCCAAGGGCGGCAGTGTGGTTTTGGGTCAAAAATACAATTTTTGGCTTCAAAGGGCCAGAAGTGTAATTTTTGGTCAAAATTACCATTTTTTGGCTTACAAGGGCCAGGAGTGTCATTTTTGGTCAAAATTACCATTTTTGGCTTACAGGAGTCGGGAGTGTGGTTTTTGGTCAAAATTACCATTTTTTGTCTCAAAGGGAGTGTCGTTTTTGGTAAAAATTACCATTTTCTGTTTCAAAGGGCCGGGACTGTCGTTATTGGTCAAAATGACCATTTTTGGTCTCAAAAGGCCGGAAGTGTCGTTTTGGGTCAAAATTACCATTTTTTATCTTACAAGGGCCAGAAGTGTAGTTCTTGGTCAAAATTAACATTCTTTGCTTCCAATAGCCGGGGTGTAGTTTTTGGTCAAAATGGCCATTTTTGGCTTCCAAGAGCCGGAAGTGTCGTTTTTGGTCAAAATTACCATTTTTTGCTTCCATGGGCTAGGAGTGTCAGTTTTGGTCAAAATTCCATTTTTTTGCCTTACAAGGGCCGGAAGTGTAATTTTTGATCAAAATTACCATTTTTTGCTTCCAAGGGCGGCAGTGTCATTTTGGGTCAAAATTACAATTTTTGGCTTAAAAGGGCCAGGACTGTCATTTTTGGTCATAATTACCATTTTTGGCTGACAGGAGTCGGGAGTGTGGTTTTTGGTCAAAATGGCCATTTTTGGCTTCCAAGAGCCGGAAGTGTCGTTTTTGGTCAAAATTACCATTTTTTTGCTTCCATGGGCTAGGAGTGTCAGTTTTGGTCAAAATTACAATTTTTTGGCTTACAAGGGCCGAAAGTGTAATTTTTGGTCAAAATTACCATTTTTTGCTTCCAAGGGCGGCAGTGTCATTTTGGGTCAAAATTACAATTTTTGGCTTGCAAGGGCCAGGAGTGTCATTTTTGGTCATAATTACCATTTTTGGCTGACAGGAGTCGGGAGTGTGGTTTTTGGTCAAAATGGCCATTTTTGGCTTCCAAGAGCTGGAAGTGTCGTTTTTGGTCAAAATTACAATTTTTTGCTTCTATGGGCTAGGAGTGTCAGTTTTGGTCAAAATTACAATTTTTTGGCTTACAAGGGCCGGAAGTGTAGTTTTTGGTCAAAATGACCATTTTTTGCTTCCAAGGGTGGCAGTGTCGTTTTGGGTCAAAATTACCATTTTTGGCTTCAAAGGGCCAGAAGTGTAATTTTTGGTCAAAATGACCATTTTTTAGCTTACAAGGGTCAGGAGTGTCATTTTTGGTCAAAATTACCATTTTTGGCTTACAGGAGTCGGGAGTGTGGTTTTTGGTCAAAATTACCATTTTTTGTCTCAAAGGGAGTGTCATTTTTGGTAAAAATTACCATTTTCTGTTTCAAAGGGCCGGGACTGTCGTTATTGGTCAAAATGACCATTTTTGGTCTCAAAAGGCCGGAAGTGTCGTTTTGGGTCAAAATGACCATTTTTTATCTTACAAGGGCCAGAAGTGTAGTTCTTGGTCAACATTATCATTTTTTGCTTCCAATAGCCGATGTGTCGTTTTTGGTCAAAATGGCCATTTTTGGCTTCCAAGAGCCAAAAGTGTCATTTTTGGTCAAAATTACAATTTTTGGCTTACAGGAGTCGGGAGTGTGGTTTTTGGTCAAAATGGCCATTTTTGGCTTCCAAGAGCCGGAAGTGTCGTTTTTGGACAAAATTACCATTTTTTGCTTACAAGGGCCAGGAGTGTCATTTTTGGTCAAAATTACAATTTTTGGCTTACAGGAGTCGGGAGTGTGGTTTTGGTCAAAATGGCCATTTTTGGCTTCCAAGAGCCGGAAGTGTCGTTTTTGGACAAAATTACCATTTTTTGCTTCCATGGGCTAGGAGTGTCAGTTTTGGTCAAAATTACAATTTTTTGGCTTACAAGGGCAGGAAGTGTAGTTTTTGGTCAAAATGACCATTTTTTGCTTCCAAGGGCGGCAGTGTCGTTTTGGGTCAAAATTACAAATTTTGGCTTCAAAGGGCCAGAAGTGTAATTTTTGGTCAAAATGACCATTTTTTGGCTTACAAGGGCCAGGAGTGTCGTTTTGGGTCAAAATTAACATTTTTTGCTTCCAAGGGCCAGAAGTGTAATTTTTGGTCAAAATTACCATTTTTTTGCTTTCAAGGGCTAGGAGTGTCGTGTTTGGTCAAAATTACCATTTTTTAGCTTACAAGGGTCAGGAGTGTAATTTTTGATCAAAATTACCATTTTTGACTTACAGGAGGCGGGAGTGTGGTTTTTGGTCAAAGTTACCATTTTTTGTCTCAAAGGGAGTGTCGTTTTTGGTAAAAATTACCATTTTCTGTTTCAAAGAGCCGGGACTGTCGTTATTGGTCAAAATGACCATTTTTGGTCTCAAAAGGCCGGAAGTGTCGTTTTGGGTCAAAATGACCATTTTTTATCTTACAAGTGCCAGAAGTGTAGTTTTTGGTCAAAATTACAATTTTTTGCTTCCGAGGGCTGCGAGTGTCATTTTGGGACAAAGTGACCATTTTTGGCTTCCAAGGGGCAGGAGTGTAGTTTTTGGTCAAAATTGCCATTTTTTGCTTCCAATAGCTGGGGTGTCGTTTTTGGTCAAAATGGCCATTTTTGGCTTCCAAGAGCCGCAAGGGTCGTTTTTGGTCAAAATTACCATTTTTTGCTTCCATGGGCTAGGAGTGTCAGTTTTGGTCAAAATTACAATTTTTTGGCTTACAAGGGCCGGAAGTGTAGTTTTTGGTCAAAATTACCATTTTTTGCTTCCAAGGGCCAGAAGTGTAATTTTTGGTCAAAATTACCATTTTTTGGCTTACAAGGGCCAGGAGTGTCATTTTTGTTCAAAATTACCATTTTTGGCTTACAGGAGTCGGGAGTGTGGTTTTTGGTCAAAATTACCATTTTTTGTCTCAAAGGGAGTGTCATTTTTGGTAAAAATTACCATTTTCTGTTTCAAAGGGCCGGGACTGTCGTTATTGGTCAAAATTACCATTTTTGGTCTCAAAAGGCCGGAAGTGTCGTTTTGGGTCAAAATGACCATTTTTTATCTTACAAGGGCCAGAAGTGTAGTTCTTGGTCAAAATTATCATTATTTTCTTCCAACAGCCGGGGTGTCGTTTTTGGTCAAAATGGCCATTTTTTGCTTCCAAGAGCCGGAAGTGTCGTTTTTGGTCAAAATTACCATTTTTTGCTTCCATGGGCTAGGAGTGTCAGTTTTGGTCAAAATTACCATTTTTTGGCTTACAAGGGCCAGGAGTGTCATTTTTGGTCAAAATTACCATTTTTGGCTTACAGGAGTCGGGAGTGTGGTTTTTGGTCAAAATTACCATTTTTTGTCTCAAAGGGAGTGTCGTTTTTGGTAAAAATTACCATTTTCTGTTTCAAAGGGCCGGGACTGTCGTTATTGGTCAAAATGACCATTTTTGGTCTCAAAAGGCCGGAAGTGTCGTTTTCGGTCAAAATGACCATTTTTTATCTTACAAGGGCCAGAAGTGTAGTTTTTGGTCAAAATTACCATTTTTGCTACCAATAGCCGGGGTGTCGTTTTTGGTCAAAATGGCCATTTTTGGCTTCCAAGAGCCGGAAGTGTCGTTTTTGGTCAAAATTACCATTTTTTGCTTCCATGGGCTAGGAGTGTCAGTTTTGGTCAAAATTACAATTTTTTGGCTTACAAGGGCCGGAAGTGTAATTTTTGGTCAAAATTACCATTTCTTGCTTCCAAGGGCGGCAGTGTCATTTTGGGTCAAAATTACAATTTTTGGCTTAAAAGGGCCAGGACTGTCATTTTTGGTCATAATTACCATTTTTGGCTGACAGGAGTCGGGAGTGTGGTTTTTGGTCAAAATGGCCATTTTTGGCTTCCAAGAGCCGGAAGTGTCGTTTTTGGTCAAAATTACCATTTTTTTGCTTCCATGGGCTAGGAGTGTCAGTTTTGGTCAAAATTACAATTTTTTGGCTTACAAGGGCCGAAAGTGTAATTTTTGGTCAAAATTACCATTTTTTGCTTCCAAGGGCGGCAGTGTCATTTTGGGTCAAAATTACAATTTTTGGCTTACAAGGGCCAGGAGTGTCATTTTTGGTCATAATTACCATTTTTGGCTGACAGGAGTCGGGAGTGTGGTTTTTGGTCAAAATGGCCATTTTTGGCTTCCAAGAGCTGGAAGTGTCGTTTTTGGTCAAAATTACAATTTTTTGCTTCTATGGGCTAGGAGTGTCAGTTTTGGTCAAAATGACCATTTTTTGCTTCCAAGGGCGGCAGTGTCGTTTTGGGTCAAAATTACCATTTTTGGCTTCAAAGGGCCAGAAGTGTAATTTTTGGTCAAAATGACCATTTTTTAGCTTACAAGGGTCAGGAGTGTCATTTTTGGTCAAAATTACCATTTTTGGCTTACAGGAGTCGGGAGTGTGGTTTTTGGTCAAAATTACCATTTTTTGTCTCAAAGGGAGTGTCATTTTTGGTAAAAATTACCATTTTCTGTTTCAAAGGGCCGGGACTGTCGTTATTGGTCAAAATGACCATTTTTGGTCTCAAAAGGCCGGAAGTGTCGTTTTGGGTCAAAATGACCATTTTTTATCTTACAAGGGCCAGAAGTGTAGTTCTTGGTCAACATTATCATTTTTTGCTTCCAATACCCGATGTGTCGTTTTTGGTCAAAATGGCCATTTTTGGCTTCCAAGAGCCGGAAGTGTCATTTTTGGTCAAAATTACAATTTTTGGCTTACAGGAGTCGGGTTTTTGGTCAAAATGGCCATTTTTGGCTTCCAAGAGCCGGAAGTGTCGTTTTTGGACAAAATTACAATTTTTTGCTTACAAGGGCCAGGAGTGTCATTTTTGGTCAAAATTACAATTTTTGGCTTACAGGAGTCGGGAGTGTGGTTTTTGGTCAAAATGGCCATTTTTGGCTTCCAAGAGCCGGAAGTGTCATTTTTGGACAAAATTACCATTTTTTGCTTCCATGGGCTAGGAGTGTCAGTTTTGGTCAAAATTACAATTTTTTGGCTAACAAGGGCCGGAAGTGTAGTTTTTGGTCAAAATGACCATTTTTTGCTTCCAAGGGCGGCAGTGTCGTTTTGGGTCAAAATTACAATTTTTGGCTTCAAAGGGTCAGAAGTGTAATTTTTGGTCAAAATGACCATTTTTTGGCTTACAAGGGCCAGGAGTGTCGTTTTGGGTCAAAATTAACATTTTTTGCTTCCAAGGGCCAGAAGTGTAATTTTTGGTCAAAATTACCATTTTTTTGCTTTCAAGGGCTAGGAGTGTCGTGTTTGGTCAAAATTACCATTTTTTGGCTTACAAGGGCCAGGAGTGTCATTTTTGGTCAAAATTACCATTTTTGGCATACAGGAGTCGGGAGTGTGGTTTTTGGTCAAAATGGCCATTTTTGGCTTCCAAGAGCCGGAAGTGTCGTTTTTGGACAAAATTACCATTTTTTGCTTCCATGGGCTAGGAGTGTCAGTTTTGGTCAAAATTACAATATTTTGGCTTACAAGGGCCGGAAGTGTAGTTTTTGGTCAAAATTACCATTTTTTGCTTCCAAGGGCGGCACTGTCGTTTTGGGTCAAAATTACAATTTTTGGCTTCAAAGGGCCAGAAGTGTAATTTTTGGTCAAAATTACCATTTTTTGGCTTACAAGGGCCAGGAGTGTCGTTTTGGGTCAAAATTAACATTTTTTGCTTCCAAGGGCCAGAAGTGTAATTTTTGGTCAAAATTACCATTTTTTTGCTTTCAAGGGCTAGGAGTGTCGTGTTTGGTCAAAATTACCATTTTTTAGCTTACAAGGGTCAGGAGTGTCATTTTTGATCAAAATTACCATTTTTGACTTACAGGAGTCGGGAGTGTGGTTTTTGGTCACAGTTACCATTTTTTGTCTCAAAGGGAGTGTCGTTTTTGGTAAAAATTACCATTTTCTGTTTCAAAGAGCCAGGACTGTCGTTATTGGTCAAAATTACCATTTTTGGTCTCAAAAGGCCGGAAGTGTCGTTTTGGGTCAAAATGACCATTTTTTATCTTACAAGTGCCAGAAGTGTAGTTTTTGGTCAAAATTACAATTTTTTGCTTCCGAGGGCTGCGAGTGTCATTTTGGGACAAAGTGACCATTTTTGGCTTCCAAGGGGCAGGAGTGTAGTTTTTGGTCAAAATTGCCATTTTTTGCTTCCAATAGCTGGGGTGTCGTTTTTGGTCAAAATGGCCATTTTTGGCTTCCAAGAGCCGGAAGGGTCGTTTTTGGTCAAAATTACCATTTTTTGCTTCCATGGGCTAGGAGTGTCAGTTTTGGTCAAAATTACAATTTTTTGGCTTACAAGGGCCGGAAGTGTAGTTTTTGGTCAAAATTACCATTTTTTGCTTCCAAGGGCCAGAAGTGTAATTTTTGGTCAAAATGACCATTTTTTGGCTTACAAGGGCCAGGAGTGTCATTTTTGTTCAAAATTACCATTTTTGGCTTACAGGAGTCGGGAGTGTGGTTTTTGGTCAAAATTACCATTTTTTGTCTCAAAGGGAGTGTCATTTTTGGTAAAAATTACCATTTTCTGTTTCAAAGGGCCGGGACTGTCGTTATTGGTCAAAATTACCATTTTTGGTCTCAAAAGGCCGGAAGTGTCGTTTTGGGTCAAAATGACCATTTTTTATCTTACAAGGGCCAGAAGTGTAGTTCTTGGTCAAAATTATCATTATTTTCTTCCAACAGCCGGGGTGTCGTTTTTGGTCAAAATGGCCATTTTTGGCTTCCAAGAGCCGGAAGTGTCGTTTTTGGTCAAAATTACAATTTTTTGCTTCCATGGGCTAGGAGTGTCAGTTTTGGTCAAAATTACAATTTTTTGGCTTACAAGGGCCGGAAGTGTAATTTTTGGTCAAAATTACAATTTTTTGCTTCCAAGGGCGGCAGTGTCGTTTTGGGTCAAAATTACAATTTTTGGCTTACAAGGGCCAGGAGTGTCATTTTTGGTCAAAATTACCATTTTTGGCTTACAGGAGTCGGGAGTGTGGTTTTAGGTCAAAATGGCCATTTTTGGCTTCCAAGAGCCGGAAGTGTCGTTTTTGGACAAAATTACCATTTTTTGCTTCCATGGGCTAGGAGTGTCAGTTTTGGTCAAAATTAAAATTTTTTGGCTTACAAGGGCCGGAAGTGTAGTTTTTGGTCAAAATGACCATTTTTTGCTTCCAAGGGCGGCAGTGTCGTTTTGGGTCAAAATTACAATTTTTGGCTTCAAAGGGCCAGAAGTGTAATTTTTGGTCAAAATGACCATTTTTTGGCTTACAAGGGCCTAGGAGTGTCATTTTTGGTCAAAATTACCATTTTTGGCTTACAGGAGTCGGGAGTGTGGTTTTTGGTCAAAATTACCATTTTTTGTCTCAAAGGTAGTGTCATTTTTGGTAAAAAATTACCATTTTCTGTTTCAAAGGGCCGGGACTGTCGTTATTGGTCAAAATGACCATTTTTGGTCTCAAAAGGCCGGAAGTGTCGTTTTGGGTCAAAATGACCATTTTTTATCTTACAAGGGCCAGAAGTGTAGTTCTTGGTCAACATTATCATTTTTTGCTTCCAATACCCGATGTGTCGTTTTTGGTCAAAATGGCCATTTTTGGCTTCCAAGAGCCGGAAGTGTCATTTTTGGTCAAAATTACAATTTTTGGCTTACAGGAGTCGGGTTTTTGGTCAAAATGGCCATTTTTGGCTTCCAAGAGCCGGAAGTGTCGTTTTTGGACAAAATTACCATTTTTTGCTTACAAGGGCCAGGAGTGTCATTTTTGGTCAAAATTACAATTTTTGGCTTACAGGAGTCGGGAGTGTGGTTTTTGGTCAAAATGGCCATTTTTGGCTTCCAAGAGCTGGAAGTGTCCTTTTTGGACAAAATTACCATTTTTTGCTTCCATGGGCTAGGAGTGTCAGTTTTGGTCAAAATTACAATTTTTTGGCTTACAAGGGCCGGAAGTGTAGTTTTTGGTCAAAATGACCATTTTTTGCTTCCAAGGGCGGCAGTGTCGTTTTGGGTCAAAATTACAATTTTTGGCTTCAAAGGGTCAGAAGTGTAATTTTTGGTCAAAATGACCATTTTTTGGCTTACAAGGGCCAGGAGTGTCGTTTTGGGTCAAAATTAACATTTTTTGCTTCCAAGGGCCAGAAGTGTAATTTTTGGTCAAAATTACCATTTTTTTGCTTTCAAGGTTTAGGAGTAGGGTTGAGCGGACACCTAGATGTCCGTGTTCGACGGGTTCGGCCGAACTTTAAAAAAAAGTCCGGGTCCGTGTCCCGGACTTTTACCGAACTTTTCCCGGACACCGAACCCCATTGAAGTCAATGGGGACCCGAACTTTAAGGCACTAAAATGGCTCTAAAACACCAAAGGAAAGGGCTAGAGTGCTGCAAATGGCAGCAAAACGTAATTAAGAGCATGGCAAGTGCTCTGCAAACAAATGTGGATAGGGAAATAACTTAAAACAACAAAAAAAAACAGAAAAATAAAACAATGTTCTTCTTCATCTCTGAAGGACGAGGCCCATATGGAGTAGGAGGGAGGTTGAGGTGGTGGTGGATGTGGCGGTGACATAGGCGTGCGCACAGGGTGTGCTGGGTGTGCCTGGGCACACCCTAATCACCTAGGGCACATAGCATTGCCAGTGAGGAGATGGGAAAGATCTCCCTGGGACCTGCTCTGCTCTATTTCTCCTTGCCTACAGGTACATGGCCCCGATACATTACTCTCCCTGCTGGCAAACACATGCATGTGTATTTCAACTTTGGGGTGCACACCTTAATGCAATAGGCTGCGCACACCTATGGGCGGTGTAGGTGGAAGCGGCGGTGGAGGAGGACCAGGGCCGGATTAACAGCATCATGGGCTTGGTGCTGAGGATTTTGAAGGGCCTTAGGGCCGTGCCTTGCCATGCACCCAGAGGAGGAAGGGTGCAGCCATGCATGCCTAATTCAACATGGGATGCTGTCTCTGAAGCCCATAAACACATCCATGCATCGCCAACTGTCCCTCCTTGTCCGGCCTTCACGCTGTGTGGGGAGGTTCTGAGGGTGCTGCCTGGGGAAGCGAGCATAGAAGCCAGACTTCTGTGTTTACAAGTGACAGAAGAGCGGTAACAGTGAATATGGCCAACCCGGGGCCTATATAAAAGGTAGGGGCCTGGAGCTGCAGCTCCAATAGCCCCTACATTAATCTGGCCCTGAGGAGGAGGACGAGGTAGCCAACACTGCTTCTTTTCACAAATTTTAAATGAGGGTACACCCCAAAAGAGTGAGAAAGAGCAAAAATGGAACAATGGGTGGGTAAGGTCGGTATCCATTGCTATTCTGCATAAGGTACGGAAAAGTCCCGTGGGATCCATGCCTGGTTCATTTTAATGAACGTGAGCTTGTCCACATTGTCTCTGGACAGGCGGCTGCGCTTGTCTGTTATAACGCCCCCAGCCGTGCTAAATACCCGTTCAGATAATACACTGGCTGCAGGGCACGCCAGCACCTCCAAGGCGTAAAGGGCAAGCTCAGGCCATGTGCCCAATTTGGAGACCCAGAAGTTGAAGGGGGCAGACCCGTCATTCACTACATGTAGGCGTGTGCACACATACTGCTCCACCATGTTGGTAAAATGCTGCCTCCTGCTAAGACGTTCCATCTGAGCTGCTGGTGCTGCTGTTTGTTGTGGCGTGCTGACAAAGCTTTTCCACATTTCGGCCATGCTAACCCTGCCTTCTGAGGTGCTGGCGGTGCCCTGGTTGCGTTGGCGACCTCCTCCTCCTCCTCCTCTGCCTTGTGCTTCCACTGTGGCCCCGCTGTCAGATGGGAATGCCAGCAGCATGGCGTCTACCAGCGTGCGCTTGTACTCGCGCATCTTGCGATCGCGCTCCAGTGAGTGAATTAAGGACGGTACGTTGTCCTTGTAACGGGGATCCAGCAGCGTGGCCACCCAGTAATCAGCACAAGTTAGAATGTGGGCAACTCGGCGGTCGTTGTGGAGACACTGCAGCATGTAATCGCTCATGTGTGCCAGGCTGCCCAGAGGCAACGAAAGGCTGTCCTCTGTGGGAGGTGTATGGTCCGTGTCCTCTGTATCCCCCCAGCCACGCACCAGTGATGGCCATGAGCTGGCCTGGGTGCCACCCTGCTGTGAACATGGTTCCATCTCCTCCTCCAGCTCCTCCTCCTCCTCATCCTCCTCATCCTCCAGAACTGTGCCCCTGCTGGACAATTGCGTCCCTGGCGTTTGCGTGTGCAGGAACCCACCCTCGGAGCCCCTTGCGAATGACTGCCCTGAAAGCCTTGGAAATGTTACCTCTTCATCCTCCTCCTCCTCCTCATCCTGTGCCACATCCTCTTCCATCATCGCCTGAATTGTTTTTTCAAGGAGGCATAGAAGTGGGATAGTTAAGCTGAGAACGGCGTCATTGCCACTGGCCATGTTGGTGGAGTACTCAAAACAGCGCAACAAGGCACACAGGTCTCGCATGGAGGCCCAGTTATTGGTGGTGAAGTGGTGCTGTTCCGCAGAGCGACTCACGCGTGCGTGCTGCAGCTGAAACTCCACTATGGCCTGCTGCTGCTCGCACAGTCTTTCCAGCATGTGCAAGGTGGAGTTCCACCTTGTGGGCACGTCACATATGAGGCGGTGAGCGGGAAGGCCGAAGTTACGCTGCAGCGCTGCCAGGCGAGCAGCAGCAGGGTGAGAACGCCGAAAGTGCGCACAAACGGCCCGCACTTTCTGCAGCAGCTCTGACATATCGGGGTAGTTTTTAAGGAACCTCTGCACCACCAAATTCAGCACATGCGCCAGGCAAGGGATGTGCGTCAAACCGGCTAGGCCCAGAGCTGCTATGAGATTTCGCCCGTTATCGCACACCACCAGGCCGGGCTTGAGGCTCGCTGGCAGCAACCACTCATTTGTCTGCTGTTCCATGCTCCTCCACAACTCCTGCGCGGTGTGTGGTTTGTCCCCCAAACAGGCAAGTTGTAAAACTGCCTGCTGTCGTTTACCCCTGGCCGTGCTGAAGTTGGTGGTGAAGGTGTTACGCTGTCCGGATGAGGAGGCGGTAGAGGATGAGGAAGCGGAGTAGGAGGAGTTAGGAACAGGAGGCAAACTGAAGCGCCCTGCAATCCTCGGTGGTGGAAGGACATGCGCCAAATTGCTATCCGCCTCAGGCCCATCCGCCACTGCATTTACCCAGTGTGCCGTTAGGGAGATATAACGCCCCTGACCGTGCTTACTGGTCCACGTATCCGTAGTTAGGTGGACCTTGGCACAGATGGCGTTGCGCAGTGCACACCTGATTTTTTCCCCCACTTGGTTGTGCAGGGAAGGGATGGCTTGCCTGGAAAAGTAGTGGCGACTGGGCACGACGTACTGTGGGACAGCCACCGACATAAGGTTTTTAAAACTGTGCGTCTCCACCAGACGGAATGACAGCATTTCAAAGGCCAATAATTTTGAAATGCTGGCATTCAGGGCCAGGGATCGCGGGTGGGTAGGGGGGTACTTCCTCTTCCTCTCAAGTGTTTGGGAGATGGAAAGCTGAACGCTTCCACGGGACATTGTGGAGATGGTTGTTGGTGACCCAGGTGGTGGTGTTGCTGACAGATCGTCTGTTTGCGGGGTGGCAGGTGCCGGTATCACTACAGATGTGGCTGGAGCGGCCGAGACTGCAGCAGAAGAGGAAGCAGGATGAGCCAGAGACGTTTCTTGGTTTTGAAGGTGTGTACTCCACTGCAGCTCGTGCTTTGCACTTAGATGCCTGATCATGCAGGTTGTGCTCAGGTTGAGAAGGTTCATGCCTCGCTTCAAGCTCTGATTGCACAGGGTGCAAACCACTCGTGTCCTGTCATCAGCACATTTTCTAAAGAACTTCCACGCTAGAGAACTCCTTTGAGCTGACTTTGGTGCGCTCGTTCCCTTGCTGCGTTGGGCAGTAGCGGGCGTAGTGTCTAGGGCACGGCCGCTCCGCTTCTGCACCCTGCTCCCTCTTCTGCTGTGCTGGTGGCTCTGTGCGACCACCGCCTCTTCCTCCAAACTACTCAGTTCACCTGCATGATGTTCATTCCATGTGGGGTCGAGGACCTCATCGTCCTCCACATCATCTTCCACCCAGTCTTCACCCCTGCCCTCCTTGTCGGTCTCCACAATGCTGAACGCCGCAGCAGTTGGCACCTGCGTTTCGTCATCATCGGAGACGTGCTGCGATGATCCTTGCATGTACTCATCTTGAGAAATAAGTGGTTGGGCATCGCTGCACTCAATCTCTTCCACTTCTGGGGCAGGGCTAGGTGGATGGCCCTGGGAAACCCTGCTGACAGAGTCCTCAAAAAGAATAAGAGACTGCTGTATGGCTTGGGGCTCAGACTGCTGGCCTGATTTGCAAGGGGGTGAGGTGAAAGACGGTTGGACATTGGCTGCAGGTGCCAACTCTGACCTTTCTGCAGTAGACTGGGTGGGAGACAATGTGAAGGAACTGGAGGCACTGTCAGCAGCAAACCAATCTACTATCGCCTCAACTTGTTCTGGCCTCATCACTTCTAGGGGCGTTTGATGCCCTACCAAATACTGATGCAGGTTCTGTCGCCTACTCACACTTGAGGAAGGTGTTTCACTTGTGCGTGTAGCTGGCACAGATCGACCATGTCCTCTCCTTGCAACAGGAGCTCTACCAGCAGCACCACGACCCAGGCCACGGCCCTTATTTGACGGTCTCCTCATATTTCTGTAATTTAAGATCTTGCCCTAGAAAGGTTTTTATTGAATAGCGGAATAGAAAATATGATCCAAAAAAAGTGTATGTATATCACACGTACACAACCACACTAGGCCCCAATTACTATTGTTTGTACCCCTAAAAGGCTAGATGAGGAGTAGGGGGAGTATGGAACAGGCAGCACCCTCAAACCTTCAGAAGTATGAGATGAACCCCAACAACTTGGAAAGGTGGATCTCTCTCACACGTACCGACACAGACTATCCCGCAATTCAATTGATCCTCAAAGGTTTTTATTGAATAGCGGAATAGGAAATATGATCAAAAAAAGTGTATGTATCTCGCACGTACACAACCACACTAGGCCCCAATTACTATTGTTTGTACCCCTAAAAGGCTAGATGAGGAGTAGGGGGGGTATGGAACAGGCAGCACCCTCAAACCTTCAGAAGTATGAGATGAACCCCAACAACTTGGAAAGGTGGATCTCTCTCACACGTACCGACACAGACTATCCCGCAATTCAATTGATCCTCAAAGGTTTTTATTGAATAGCGGAATAGGAAATATGATCAAAAAAAGTGTATGTATCTCGCACGTACACAACCACACTAGGCCCCAATTACTATTGTTTGTACCCCTAAAAGGCTAGATGAGGAGTAGGGGGGGTATGGAACAGGCAGCACCCTCAAACCTTCAGAAGTATGAGATGAACCCCAACAACTTGGAAAGGTGGATCTCTCTCACACGTACCGACACAGACTATCCCGCAATTCAATTGATCCTCAAAGGTTTTTATTGAATAGCGGAATAGGAAATATGATCAAAAAAAGTGTATGTATCTCGCACGTACACAACCACACTAGGCCCCAATTACTATTGTTTGTACCCCTAAAAGGCTAGATGAGGAGTAGGGGGGGTATGGAACAGGCAGCACCCTCAAACCTTCAGAAGTATGAGATGAACCCCAACAACTTGGAAAGGTGGATCTCTCTCACACGTACCGACACAGACTATCCCGCAATTCAATTGATCCTCAAAGGTTTTTATTGAATAGCGGAATAGGAAATATGATCAAAAAAAGTGTATGTATCTCGCACGTACACAACCACACTAGGCCCCAATTACTATTGTTTGTACCCCTAAAAGGCTAGATGAGGAGTAGGGGGGGTATGGAACAGGCAGCACCCTCAAACCTTCAGAAGTATGAGATGAACCCCAACAACTTGGAAAGGTGGATCTCTCTCACACGTACCGACACAGACTATCCCGCAATTCAATTGATCCTCAAAGGTTTTTATTGAATAGCGGAATAGGAAATATGATCAAAAAAAGTGTATGTATCTCGCACGTACACAACCACACTAGGCCCCAATTACTATTGTTTGTACCCCTAAAAGGCTAGATGAGGAGTAGGGGGGGTATGGAACAGGCAGCACCCTCAAACCTTCAGAAGTATGAGATGAACCCCAACAACTTGGAAAGGTGGATCTCTCTCACACGTACCAACACAGACTATCCCCCAATTTAACTGATCCCCAAAGGTTTTTGATTAAATAGCGGAATAGAAAATATGATCCCAAAAAAGTGTATGTATATCACACGTACACAACCACACTAGGCCCCAATTACTATTGTTTGTACCCCTAAAAGGCTAGGAGTAGGGGGAGTATGGAACAGGCAGCACCCTCAAACCTTCAGAAGTATGAGATGAACCTCAACAACTTGGAAAGGTGGATCTCTCTCACACGTACCAACACAGACTATCCCCCAATTTAACTGATCCCCAAAGGTTTTTGATTAAATAGCGGAATAGAAAATATGATCCCAAAAAAGTGTATGTATATCACACGTACACAACCACACTAGGCCCCAATTACTATTGTTTGTACCCCTAAAAGGCTAGGAGTAGGGGGAGTATGGAACAGGCAGCACCCTCAAACCTTCAGAAGTATGAGATGAACCCCAACAACTTGGAAAGGTGGATCTCTCTCACACGTACCAACACAGACTATCCCCCAATTTAACTGATCCCCAAAGGTTTTTGATTAAATAGCGGAATAGAAAATATGATCCCAAAAAAGTGTATGTATATCACACGTACACAACCACACTAGGCCCCAATTACTATTGTTTGTACCCCTAAAAGGCTAGGAGTAGGGGGAGTATGGAACAGGCAGCACCCTCAAACCTTCAGAAGTATGAGATGAACCCCAACAACTTGGAAAGGTGGATCTCTCTCACACGTACCAACACAGACTATCCCCCAATTTAACTGATCCCCAAAGGTTTTTGATTAAATAGCGGAATAGAAAATATGATCCCAAAAAAGTGTATGTATATCACACGTACACAACCACACTAGGCCCCAATTACTATTGTTTGTACCCCTAAAAGGCTAGATGAGGAGTAGGGGGAGTATGGAACAGGCAGCACCCTCAAACCTTCAGTATGAGATTGTGTTCACTGTACCCCACAAAGATTGAGTTCACTGCACCCCACAATGATTGTGTTCACTGCACCCCACAAAGATTGTGTTCACTGCACCTCACAAAGATTGTGTTCACTGTACCCCCCAAAGATTGTGTTCACTGCACCCCACAAAGATTCTGTTCACTGTACCCCACAAAGATTGTGTTCACTGCACCCCAAAAAGATTGTGTTCACTGCACCCCAAAAAGGATGTTGTTCACTGCACCCCAAAAAGGATGTTGTTCACTCCACCCCAAAAAGATTGTGTTCACTGCACCCCACAAAGATTGTGTTCACTGCACCCCAAAAAGATTGTGTTCACTGCACCCCAAAAATGATTTTGTTCACTGCACCCCAAAAAGGATTTTGTTCACTGCACCCCAAAAAGGATGTTGTTCACTCCACCCCAAAAAGATTGTGTTCACTGCACCCCAAAAAGATTGTGTTCACTGCACCCCACAAAGGATTTTGTTCACTGCACCCCAAAAAGATTGTGTTCACTGCACCCCAAAAAGGATGTTGTTCACTGCACCCCAAAAAGGATTTTGTTCACTGCACCCCAAAAAGATTGTGTTCACTGCACCCCACAAAGGATTTTGTTCACTGCACCCCACAAAGATTGTGTTCACTGCACACCAAAAAGGATTGTGTTCACTGCACCCCAAAAAGATTTTGTTCACTGCACCCCAAAAAGATTGTGTTCACTGCAGCCCAAAAAGATTGTGTTCACTGCAGCCCAAAAAGATTGTGTTCACTGCAGCCCAAAAAGATTGTGTTCACTGCAGCCCAAAAAGATTGTGTTCACTGCAGCCCAAAAAGATTGTGTTCACTGCAGCTCACACACAGAAAAATGGATGTGGATCACTGACACCTGCCTATCTCCAATCCCACACCACACAGCAATATCGATTGTAGTTTGTAGAACACAGTTTCCCTAAAATTCAGCAGACTCTGTCCCTAACAGGATTGAGAAGAGATCGTAGATCAGGATTGAGTGCAGACCCCACCCCCCACACAGCAATATCGATTGTAGTTTGTAGAAGACACTGACCCTATATAATTCAGCAGACTCTATCCCTAAAATGCCTACAACTCGCCCTGCCTAAACACTCCGACCTGTCCCTCAATTCTATCCGGACACAAATGGTTTTTTCCTGCCTATCTTTCCCTAATCAGCAGCCAGCACGTTGATGTGTGCTCTGTCCCTGAATCTAAGCAGCATAATGACGCCGCTGCGGCTGCCTCGAACTTATAAAGACTTGGTCACATGCTTCAGACGGCCAATCACAGCTACTGAGACATTTGCAGGCATGGCTGGGATGGCTTAAGGCACACCAGTTAAACGATTGTTGATTGGCTGTTGAAAGCCCGCCATGAAAAGAGCGCCAAAGCATGCAAAACCCGAAAATAAAACGACCGAACACGGATTTTTACCCGAACATACAGTAAAGTGTCCGTGTCCGTGTTCGGGTACAAAAAATCCAATTATTCGGTACGAACACGAATAATACAGTCCGTGTTCGCTCAACACTATTTAGGAGTGTCGTGTTTGGTCAAAATTACCATTTTTTGGCTTACAAGGGCCAGGAGTGTCATTTTTGGTCAAAATTACCATTTTTGGCATACAGGAGTCGGGAGTGTGGTTTTTGGTCAAAATGGCCATTTTTGGCTTCCAAGAGCCGGAAGTGTCGTTTTTGGACAAAATTACCATTTTTTGCTCCCATGGGCTAGGAGTGTCAGTTTTGGTCAAAATTACAATATTTTGGCTTACAAGGGCCGGAAGTGTAGTTTTTGGTCAAAATGACCATTTTTTGCTTCCAAGGGCGGCAGTGTCGTTTTGGGTCAAAATTACAATTTTTGGCTTCAAAGGGCCAGAAGTGTAATTTTTGGTCAAAATTACCATTTTTTGGCTTACAAGGGCCAGGAGTGTCGTTTTGGGTCAAAATTAACATTTTTTGCTTCCAAGGGCCAGAAGTGTAATTTTTGGTCAAAATTACCATTTTTTTGCTTTCAAGGGCTAGGAGTGTCGTGTTTGGTCAAAATTACCATTTTTTAGCTTACAAGGGTCAGGAGTGTCATTTTTGATCAAAATTACCATTTTTGACTTACAGGAGTCGGGAGTGTGGTTTTTGGTCACAGTTACCATTTTTTGTCTCAAAGGGAGTGTCGTTTTTGGTAAAAATTACCATTTTCTGTTTCAAAGAGCCAGGACTGTCGTTATTGGTCAAAATTACCATTTTTGGTCTCAAAAGGCCGGAAGTGTCGTTTTGGGTCAAAATGACCATTTTTTATCTTACAAGTGCCAGAAGTGTAGTTTTTGGTCAAAATTACAATTTTTTGCTTCCGAGGGCTGCGAGTGTCATTTTGGGACAAAGTGACCATTTTTGGCTTCCAAGGGGCAGGAGTGTAGTTTTTGGTCAAAATTGCCATTTTTTGCTTCCAATAGCTGGGGTGTCGTTTTTGGTCAAAATGGCCATTTTTGGCTTCCAAGAGCCGGAAGGGTCGTTTTTGGTCAAAATTACCATTTTTTGCTTCCATGGGCTAGGAGTGTCAGTTTTGGTCAAAATTACAATTTTTTGGCTTACAAGGGACGGAAGTGTAGTTTTTGGTCAAAATTACCATTTTTTGCTTCCAAGGGCCAGAAGTGTAATTTTTGGTCAAAATGACCATTTTTTGGCTTACAAGGGCCAGGAGTGTCATTTTTGTTCAAAATTACCATTTTTGGCTTACAGGAGTCGGGAGTGTGGTTTTTGGTCAAAATTACCATTTTTTGTCTCAAAGGGAGTGTCATTTTTGGTAAAAATTACCATTTTCTGTTTCAAAGGGCCGGGACTGTCGTTATTGGTCAAAATTACCATTTTTGGTCTCAAAAGGCCGGAAGTGTCGTTTTGGGTCAAAATGACCATTTTTTATCTTACAAGGGCCAGAAGTGTAGTTCTTGGTCAAAATTATCATTATTTTCTTCCAACAGCCGGGGTGTCGTTTTTGGTCAAAATGGCCATTTTTGGCTTCCAAGAGCCGGAAGTGTCGTTTTTGGTCAAAATTACCATTTTTTGCTTCCATGGGCTAGGAGTGTCAGTTTTGGTCAAAATTACAATTTTTTGGCTTACAAGGGCCGGAAGTGTAATTTTTGGTCAAAATTACCATTTTTTGCTTCCAAGGGCGGCAGTGTCGTTTTGGGTCAAAATTACAATTTTTGGCTTACAAGGGCCAGGAGTGTCATTTTTGGTCAAAATTACCATTTTTGGCTTACAGGAGTCGGGAGTGTGGTTTTAGGTCAAAATGGCCATTTTTGGCTTCCAAGAGCCGGAAGTGTCGTTTTTGGACAAAATTACCATTTTTTGCTTCCATGGGCTAGGAGTGTCAGTTTTGGTCAAAATTAAAATTTTTTGGCTTACAAGGGCCGGAAGTGTAGTTTTTGGTCAAAATGACCATTTTTTGCTTCCAAGGGCGGCAGTGTCGTTTTGGGTCAAAATTACAATTTTTGGCTTCAAAGGGCCAGAAGTGTAATTTTTGGTCAAAATGACCATTTTTTGGCTTACAAGGGCCAGGAGTGTCATTTTTGGTCAAAATTACCATTTTTGGCTTACAGGAGTCGGGAGTGTGGTTTTTGGTCAAAATTACCATTTTTTGTCTCAAAGGGAGTGTCATTTTTGGTAAAAAATTACCATTTTCTGTTTCAAAGGGCCGGGACTGTCGTTATTGGTCAAAATGACCATTTTTGGTCTCAAAAGGCCGGAAGTGTCGTTTTGGGTCAAAATGACCATTTTTTATCTTACAAGGGCCAGAAGTGTAGTTCTTGGTCAACATTATCATTTTTTGCTTCCAATACCCGATGTGTCGTTTTTGGTCAAAATGGCCATTTTTGGCTTCCAAGAGCCGGAAGTGTCATTTTTGGTCAAAATTACAATTTTTGGCTTACAGGAGTCGGGTTTTTGGTCAAAATGGCCATTTTTGGCTTCCAAGAGCCGGAAGTGTCGTTTTTGGACAAAATTACCATTTTTTGCTTACAAGGGCCAGGAGTGTCATTTTTGGTCAAAATTACAATTTTTGGCTTACAGGAGTCGGGAGTGTGGTTTTTGGTCAAAATGGCCATTTTTGGCTTCCAAGAGCCGGAAGTGTCATTTTTGGACAAAATTACCATTTTTTGCTTCCATGGGCTAGGAGTGTCAGTTTTGGTCAAAATTACAATTTTTTGGCTAACAAGGGCCGGAAGTGTAGTTTTTGGTCAAAATGACCATTTTTTTGCTTCCAAGGGCGACAGTGTCGTTTTGGGTCAAAATTACAATTTTTGGCTTCAAAGGGTCAGAAGTGTAATTTTTGGTCAAAATGACCATTTTTTGGCTTACAAGGGCCAGGAGTGTCGTTTTGGGTCAAAATTAACATTTTTTGCTTCCAAGGGCCAGAAGTGTAATTTTTGGTCAAAATTACCATTTTTTTGCTTTCAAGGGCTAGGAGTGTCGTGTTTGGTCAAAATTACCATTTTTTGGCTTACAAGGGCCACGAGTGTCATTTTTGGTCAAAATTACCATTTTTGGCTTACAGGAGTCGGGAGTGTGGTTTTTGGTCAAAATGGCCATTTTTGGCTTCCAAGAGCCGGAAGTGTCGTTTTTGGACAAAATTACCATTTTTTGCTTCCATGGGCTAGGAGTGTCAGTTTTGGTCAAAATTACAATATTTTGGCTTACAAGGGCCGGAAGTGTAGTTTTTGGTCAAAATGACCATTTTTTGCTTCCAAGGGCGGCAGTGTCGTTTTGGGTCAAAATTACAATTTTTGGCTTCAAAGGGCCAGAAGTGTAATTTTTGGTCAAAATTACCATTTTTTGGCTTACAAGGGCCAGGAGTGTCGTTTTGGGTCAAAATTAACATTTTTTGCTTCCAAGGGCCAGAAGTGTAATTTTTGGTCAAAATTACCATTTTTTTGCTTTCAAGGGCTAGGAGTGTCGTGTTTGGTCAAAATTACCATTTTTTAGCTTACAAGGGTCAGGAGTGTCATTTTTGATCAAAATTACCATTTTTGACTTACAGGAGTCGGGAGTGTGGTTTTTGGTCACAGTTACCATTTTTTGTCTCAAAGGGAGTGTCGTTTTTGGTAAAAATTACCATTTTCTGTTTCAAAGAGCCAGGACTGTCGTTATTGGTCAAAATGACCATTTTTGGTCTCAAAAGGCCGGAAGTGTCGTTTTGGGTCAAAATGACCATTTTTTATCTTACAAGTGCCAGAAGTGTAGTTTTTGGTCAAAATTACAATTTTTTGCTTCCGAGGGCTGCGAGTGTCATTTTGGGACAAAGTGACAATTTTTGGCTTCCAAGGGGCAGGAGTGTAGTTTTTGGTCAAAATTGCCATTTTTTGCTTCCAATAGCTGGGGTGTCGTTTTTGGTCAAAATGGCCATTTTTGGCTTCCAAGAGCCGGAAGGGTCGTTTTTGGTCAAAATTACCATTTTTTGCTTCCATGGGCTAGGAGTGTCAGTTTTGGTCAAAATTACAATTTTTTGGCTTACAAGGGCCGGAAGTGTAGTTTTTGGTCAAAATTACCATTTTTTGCTTCCAAGGGCCAGAAGTGTAATTTTTTGTCAAAATGACCATTTTTTGGCTTACAAGGGCCAGGAGTGTCATTTTTGTTCAAAATTACCATTTTTGGCTTACAGGAGTCAGGAGTGTGGTTTTTGGTCAAAATTACCATTTTTTGTCTCAAAGGGAGTGTCATTTTTGGTAAAAATTACCATTTTCTGTTTCAAAGGGCCGGGACTGTCGTTATTGGTCAAAATTACCATTTTTGGTCTCAAAAGACCGGAAGTGTCGTTTTGGGTCAAAATGACCATTTTTTATCTTACAAGGGCCAGAAGTGTAGTTCTTGGTCAAAATTATCATTATTTTCTTCCAACAGCCGGGGTGTCGTTTTTGGTCAAAATGGCCATTTTTGGCTTCCAAGAGCCGGAAGTGTCGTTTTTGGTCAAAATTACCATTTTTTGCTTCCATGGGCTAGGAGTGTCAGTTTTGGTCAAAATTACAATTTTTTGGCTTACAAGGGCCGGAAGTGTAATTTTTGGTCAAAATTACCATTTTTTGCTTCCAAGGGCGGCAGTGTCGTTTTGGGTCAAAATTACAATTTTTGGCTTACAAGGGCCAGGAGTGTCATTTTTGGTCAAAATTACCATTTTTGGCTTACAGGAGTCGGGAGTGTGGTTTTAGGTCAAAATGGCCATTTTTGGCTTCCAAGAGCTGGAAGTGTCGTTTTTGGACAAAATTACAATTTTTTGCTTCCATGGGCTAGGAGTGTCAGTTTTGGTCAAAATTACAATTTTTTGGCTTACAAGGGCCGGAAGTGTAGTTTTTGGTCAAAATGACCATTTTTTGCTTCCAAGGGCGGCAGTGTCGTTTTGGGTCAAAATTACAATTTTTGGCTTCAAAGGGCCAGAAGTGTAATTTTTGGTCAAAATGACCATTTTTTGGCTTACAAGGGCCAGGAGTGTCATTTTTGGTCAAAATTACCATTTTTGGCTTACAGGAGTCGGGAGTGTGGTTTTTGGTCAAAATTACCATTTTTTGTCTCAAAGGGAGTGTCGTTTTTGGTAAAAATTACCATTTTCTGTTTCAAAGGGCCGGGACTGTCGTTATTGGTCAAAATGACCATTTTTGGTCTCAAAAGGCCGGAAGTGTCGTTTTCGGTCAAAATGACCATTTTTTATCTTACAAGGGCCAGAAGTGTAGTTTTTGGTCAAAATTACCATTTTTGCTACCAATAGCCGGGGTGTCGTTTTTGGTCAAAATGGCCATTTTTGGCTTCCAAGAGCCGGAAGTGTCGTTTTTGGTCAAAATTACCATTTTTTGCTTCCATGGGCTAGGAGTGTCAGTTTTGGTCAAAATTACAATTTTTTGGCTTACAAGGGCCGGAAGTGTAATTTTTGGTCAAAATTACCATTTTTTGCTTCCAAGGGCGGCAGTGTCATTTTGGGTCAAAATTACAATTTTTGGCTTACAAGGGCCAGGAGTGTAATTTTTGGTCAAAATGACCATTTTTTGGCTTACAAGGGCCAGGAGTGTCATTTTTGGTCAAAATTACCATTTTTGGCTTACAGGAGTCGGGAGTGTGGTTTTTGGTCAAAATTACCATTTTTTGTCTCAAAGGGAGTGTCGTTTTTGGTAAAAATTACCATTTTCTGTTTCAAAGGGCCGGGACTGTCGTTATTGGTCAAAATGACCATTTTTGGTCTCAAAAGGCCGGAAGTGTCGTTTTGGGTCAAAATGACCATTTTTTATCTTACAAGGGCCAGAGGTGTAGTTCTTGGTCAAAATTAACATTCTTTGCTTCCAATAGCCGGGGTGTAGTTTTTGGTCAAAATGGCCATTTTTGGCTTCCAAGAGCCGGAAGTGTCGTTTTTGGTCAAAATTACCATTTTTTGCTTCCATGGGCTAGGAGTGTCAGTTTTGGTCAAAATTACAATTTTTTGGCTTACAAGGGCCGGAAGTGTAATTTTTGGTCAAAATTACCATTTTTTGCTTCCAAGGGCGGCAGTGTCGTTTTGGGTCAAAATTACAATTTTTGGCTTACAAGGGCCAGGAGTGTCATTTTTGGTCAAAATTACCATTTTTGGCTTACAGGAGTCGGGAGTGTGGTTTTAGGTCAAAATGGCCATTTTTGGCTTCCAAGAGCTGGAAGTGTCGTTTTTGGACAAAATTACCATTTTTTGCTTCCATGGGCTAGGAGTGTCAGTTTTGGTCAAAATTAAAATTTTTTGGCTTACAAGGGCCGGAAGTGTAGTTTTTGGTCAAAATGACCATTTTTTGCTTCCAAGGGCGGCAGTGTCGTTTTGGGTCAAAATTACAATTTTTGGCTGCAAAGGGCCAGAAGTGTAATTTTTGGTCAAAATGACCATTTTTTGGCTTACAAGGGCCAGGAGTGTCATTTTTGGTCAAAATTACCATTTTTGGCTTACAGGAGTCGGGAGTGTGGTTTTTGGTCAAAATTACCATTTTTTGTCTCAAAGGGAGTGTCGTTTTTGGTAAAAATTACCATTTTCTGTTTCAAAGGGCCGGGACTGTCGTTATTGGTCAAAATGACCATTTTTTGGTCTCAAAAGGCCGGAAGTGTCGTTTTCGGTCAAAATGACCATTTTTTATCTTACAAGGGCCAGAAGTGTAGTTTTTGGTCAAAATTACCATTTTTGCTACCAATAGCCGGGGTGTCGTTTTTGGTCAAAATGGCCATTTTTGGCTTCCAAGAGCCGGAAGTGTCGTTTTTGGTCAAAATTACCATTTTTTGCTTCCATGGGCTAGGAGTGTCAGTTTTGGTCAAAATTACAATTTTTTGGCTTACAAGGGCCGGAAGTGTAATTTTTGGTCAAAATTACCATTTTTTGCTTCCAAGGGCGGCAGTGTCATTTTGGGTCAAAATTACAATTTTTGGCTTACAAGGGCCAGGAGTGTAATTTTTGGTCAAAATGACCATTTTTTGGCTTACAAGGGCCAGGAGTGTCATTTTTGGTCAAAATTACCATTTTTGGCTTACAGGAGTCGGGAGTGTGGTTTTTGGTCAAAATTACCATTTTTTGTCTCAAAGGGAGTGTCGTTTTTGGTAAAAATTACCATTTTCTGTTTCAAAGGGCCGGGACTGTCGTTATTGGTCAAAATGACCATTTTTGGTCTCAAAAGGCCGGAAGTGTCGTTTTGGGTCAAAATGACCATTTTTTATCTTACAAGGGCCAGAGGTGTAGTTCTTGGTCAAAATTAACATTCTTTGCTTCCAATAGCCGGGGTGTCGTTTTTGGTCAAAATGGCCATTTTTGGCTTCCAAGAGCCGGAAGTGTCGTTTTTGGTCAAAATTACCATTTTTTGCTTCCATGGGCTAGGAGTGTCAGTTTTGGTCAAAATTACAATTTTTTGGCTTACAAGGGCCGGAAGTGTAATTTTTGGTCAAAATTACCATTTTTTGCTTCCAAGGGCGGCAGTGTCGTTTTGGGTCAAAATTAAAATTTTTGGCTTACAAGGGCCAGGAGTGTAATTTTTGGTCAAAATTACCATTTTTTGGCTTACAGGAGTCGGGAGTGTGGTTTTTGGTCAAAATGGCCATTTTTGGCTTCCAAGAGCCGGAAGTGTCGTTTTTGGTCAAAATTACCATTTTTTGCTTCCATGGGCTAGGAGTGTCAGTTTTGGTCAAAATTACAATTTTTTGGCTTACAAGGGCCGGAAGTGTAATTTTTGGTCAAAATTACCATTTTTTGCTTCCAAGGGCGGCAGTGTCATTTTGGGTCAAAATTACAATTTTTGGCTTAAAAGGGCCAGGACTGTCATTTTTGGTCATAATTACCATTTTTGGCTGACAGGAGTCGGGAGTGTGGTTTTTGGTCAAAATGGCCATTTTTGGCTTCCAAGAGCCGGAAGTGTCGTTTTTGGTCAAAATTACCATTTTTTTGCTTCCATGGGCTAGGAGTGTCAGTTTTGGTCAAAATTACAATTTTTTGGCTTACAAGGGCCGAAAGTGTAATTTTTGGTCAAAATTACCATTTTTTGCTTCCAAGGGCGGCAGTGTCATTTTGGGTCAAAATTACAATTTTTGGCTTGCAAGGGCCAGGAGTGTCATTTTTGGTCATAATTACCATTTTTGGCTGACAGGAGTCGGGAGTGTGGTTTTTGGTCAAAATGGCCATTTTTGGCTTCCAAGAGCTGGAAGTGTCGTTTTTGGTCAAAATTACAATTTTTTGCTTCTATGGGCTAGGAGTGTCAGTTTTGGTCAAAATTACAATTTTTTGGCTTACAAGGGCCGGAAGTGTAGTTTTTGGTCAAAATGACCATTTTTTGCTTCCAAGGGCGGCAGTGTCGTTTTGGGTCAAAATTACCATTTTTGGCTTCAAAGGGCCAGAAGTGTAATTTTTGGTCAAAATGACCATTTTTTAGCTTACAAGGGTCAGGAGTGTCATTTTTGGTCAAAATTACCATTTTTGGCTTACAGGAGTCGGGAGTGTGGTTTTTGGTCAAAATTACCATTTTTTGTCTCAAAGGGAGTGTCATTTTTGGTAAAAATTACCATTTTCTGTTTCAAAGGGCCGGGACTGTCGTTATTGGTCAAAATGACCATTTTTGGTCTCAAAAGGCCGGAAGTGTCGTTTTGGGTCAAAATGACCATTTTTTATCTTACAAGGGCCAGAAGTGTAGTTCTTGGTCAACATTATCATTTTTTGCTTCCAATAGCCGATGTGTCGTTTTTGGTCAAAATGGCCATTTTTGGCTTCCAAGAGCCAAAAGTGTCATTTTTGGTCAAAATTACAATTTTTGGCTTACAGGAGTCGGGAGTGTGGTTTTTGGTCAAAATGGCCATTTTTGGCTTCCAAGAGCCGGAAGTGTCGTTTTTGGACAAAATTACCATTTTTTGCTTACAAGGGCCAGGAGTGTCATTTTTGGTCAAAATTACAATTTTTGGCTTACAGGAGTCGGGAGTGTGGTTTTGGTCAAAATGGCCATTTTTGGCTTCCAAGAGCCGGAAGTGTCGTTTTTGGACAAAATTACCATTTTTTGCTTCCATGGGCTAGGAGTGTCAGTTTTGGTCAAAATTACAATTTTTTGGCTTACAAGGGCAGGAAGTGTAGTTTTTGGTCAAAATGACCATTTTTTGCTTCCAAGGGCGGCAGTGTCGTTTTGGGTCAAAATTACAAATTTTGGCTTCAAAGGGCCAGAAGTGTAATTTTTGGTCAAAATGACCATTTTTTGGCTTACAAGGGCCAGGAGTGTCGTTTTGGGTCAAAATTAACATTTTTTGCTTCCAAGGGCCAGAAGTGTAATTTTTGGTCAAAATTACCATTTTTTTGCTTTCAAGGGCTAGGAGTGTCGTGTTTGGTCAAAATTACCATTTTTTAGCTTACAAGGGTCAGGAGTGTAATTTTTGATCAAAATTACCATTTTTGACTTACAGGAGGCGGGAGTGTGGTTTTTGGTCAAAGTTACCATTTTTTGTCTCAAAGGGAGTGTCGTTTTTGGTAAAAATTACCATTTTCTGTTTCAAAGAGCCGGGACTGTCGTTATTGGTCAAAATGACCATTTTTGGTCTCAAAAGGCCGGAAGTGTCGTTTTGGGTCAAAATGACCATTTTTTATCTTACAAGTGCCAGAAGTGTAGTTTTTGGTCAAAATTACAATTTTTTGCTTCCGAGGGCTGCGAGTGTAATTTTGGGACAAAGTGACCATTTTTGGCTTCCAAGGGGCAGGAGTGTAGTTTTTGGTCAAAATTGCCATTTTTTGCTTCCAATAGCTGGGGTGTCGTTTTTGGTCAAAATGGCCATTTTTGGCTTCCAAGAGCCGCAAGGGTCGTTTTTGGTCAAAATTACCATTTTTTGCTTCCATGGGCTAGGAGTGTCAGTTTTGGTCAAAATTACAATTTTTTGGCTTACAAGGGCCGGAAGTGTAGTTTTTGGTCAAAATTACCATTTTTTGCTTCCAAGGGCCAGAAGTGTAATTTTTGGTCAAAATTACCATTTTTTGGCTTACAAGGGCCAGGAGTGTCATTTTTGTTCAAAATTACCATTTTTGGCTTACAGGAGTCGGGAGTGTGGTTTTTGGTCAAAATTACCATTTTTTGTCTCAAAGGGAGTGTCATTTTTGGTAAAAATTACCATTTTCTGTTTCAAAGGGCCGGGACTGTCGTTATTGGTCAAAATTACCATTTTTGGTCTCAAAAGGCCGGAAGTGTCGTTTTGGGTCAAAATGACCATTTTTTATCTTACAAGGGCCAGAAGTGTAGTTCTTGGTCAAAATTATCATTATTTTCTTCCAACAGCCGGGGTGTCGTTTTTGGTCAAAATGGCCATTTTTGGCTTCCAAGAGCCGGAAGTGTCGTTTTTGGTCAAAATTACCATTTTTTGCTTCCATGGGCTAGGAGTGTCAGTTTTGGTCAAAATTACCATTTTTTGGCTTACAAGGGCCAGGAGTGTCATTTTTGGTCAAAATTACCATTTTTGGCTTACAGGAGTCGGGAGTGTGGTTTTTGGTCAAAATTACCATTTTTTGTCTCAAAGGGAGTGTCGTTTTTGGTAAAAATTACCATTTTCTGTTTCAAAGGGCCGGGACTGTCGTTATTGGTCAAAATGACCATTTTTGGTCTCAAAAGGCCGGAAGTGTCGTTTTCGGTCAAAATGACCATTTTTTATCTTACAAGGGCCAGAAGTGTAGTTTTTGGTCAAAATTACCATTTTTGCTACCAATAGCCGGGGTGTCGTTTTTGGTCAAAATGGCCATTTTTGGCTTCCAAGAGCCGGAAGTGTCGTTTTTGGTCAAAATTACCATTTTTTGCTTCCATGGGCTAGGAGTGTCAGTTTTGGTCAAAATTACAATTTTTTTGGCTTACAAGGGCCGGAAGTGTAATTTTTGGTCAAAATTACCATTTTTTGCTTCCAAGGGCGGCAGTGTCATTTTGGGTCAAAATTACAATTTTGGCTTAAAAGGGCCAGGACTGTCATTTTTGGTCATAATTACCATTTTTGGCTGACAGGAGTCGGGAGTGTGGTTTTTGGTCAAAATGGCCATTTTTGGCTTCCAAGAGCCGGAAGTATCGTTTTTGGTCAAAATTACCATTTTTTTGCTTCCATGGGCTAGGGAGTGTCAGTTTTGGTCAAAATTACAATTTTTGGCTTACAAGGGCCGAAAGTGTAATTTTTGGTCAAAATTACCATTTTTTGCTTCCAAGGGCGGCAGTGTCATTTTGGGTCAAAATTACAATTTTTGGCTTACAAGGGCCAGGAGTGTCATTTTTGGTCATAATTACCATTTTTGGCTGACAGGAGTCGGGAGTGTGGTTTTTGGTCAAAATGGCCATTTTTGGCTTCCAAGAGCTGGAAGTGTCGTTTTTGGTCAAAATTACAATTTTTTGCTTCTATGGGCTAGGAGTGTCAGTTTTGGTCAAAATGACCATTTTTTGCTTCCAAGGGCGGCAGTGTCGTTTTGGGTCAAAATTACCATTTTTGGCTTCAAAGGGCCAGAAGTGTAATTTTTGGTCAAAATGACCATTTTTTAGCTTACAAGGGTCAGGAGTGTCATTTTTGGTCAAAATTACCATTTTTGGCTTACAGGAGTCGGGAGTGTGGTTTTTGGTCAAAATTACCATTTTTTGTCTCAAAGGGAGTGTCATTTTTGGTAAAAATTACCATTTTCTGTTTCAAAGGGCCGGGACTGTCGTTATTGGTCAAAATGACCATTTTTGGTCTCAAAAGGCCGGAAGTGTCGTTTTGGGTCAAAATGACCATTTTTTATCTTACAAGGGCCAGAAGTGTAGTTCTTGGTCAACATTATCATTTTTTGCTTCCAATACCCGATGTGTCGTTTTTGGTCAAAATGGCCATTTTTGGCTTCCAAGAGCCGGAAGTGTCATTTTTGGTCAAAATTACAATTTTTGGCTTACAGGAGTCGGGTTTTTGGTCAAAATGGCCATTTTTGGCTTCCAAGAGCCGGAAGTGTCGTTTTTGGACAAAATTACCATTTTTTGCTTACAAGGGCCAGGAGTGTCATTTTTGGTCAAAATTACAATTTTTGGCTTACAGGAGTCGGGAGTGTGGTTTTTGGTCAAAATGGCCATTTTTGGCTTCCAAGAGCCGGAAGTGTCATTTTTGGACAAAATTACCATTTTTTGCTTCCATGGGCTAGGAGTGTCAGTTTTGGTCAAAATACAATTTTTTGGCTAACAAGGGTCGGAAGTGTAGTTTTTGGTCAAAATGACCATTTTTTGCTTCCAAGGGCGGCAGTGTCGTTTTGGGTCAAAATTACAATTTTTGGCTTCAAAGGGTCAGAAGTGTAATTTTTGGTCAAAATGACCATTTTTTGGCTTACAAGGGCCAGGAGTGTCGTTTTGGGTCAAAATTAACATTTTTTGCTTCCAAGGGCCAGAAGTGTAATTTTTGGTCAAAATTACCATTTTTTTGCTTTCAAGGGCTAGGAGTGTCGTGTTTGGTCAAAATTACCATTTTTTGGCTTACAAGGGCCAGGAGTGTCATTTTTGGTCAAAATTACCATTTTTGGCATACAGGAGTCAGGAGTGTGGTTTTTGGTCAAAATGGCCATTTTTGGCTTCCAAGAGCCGGAAGTGTCGTTTTTGGACAAAATTACCATTTTTTGCTTCCATGGGCTAGGAGTGTCAGTTTTGGTCAAAATTACAATATTTTGGCTTACAAGGGCCGGAAGTGTAGTTTTTGGTCAAAATTACCATTTTTTGCTTCCAAGGGCGGCACTGTCGTTTTGGGTCAAAATTACAATTTTTGGCTTCAAAGGGCCAGAAGTGTAATTTTTGGTCAAAATTACCATTTTTTGGCTTACAAGGGCCAGGAGTGTCGTTTTGGGTCAAAATTAACATTTTTTGCTTCCAAGGGCCAGAAGTGTAATTTTTGGTCAAAATTACCATTTTTTTGCTTTCAAGGGCTAGGAGTGTCGTGTTTGGTCAAAATTACCATTTTTTAGCTTACAAGGGTCAGGAGTGTCATTTTTGATCAAAATTACCATTTTTGACTTACAGGAGTCGGGAGTGTGGTTTTTGGTCACAGTTACCATTTTTTGTCTCAAAGGAGTGTCGTTTTTGGTAAAAATTACCATTTTCTGTTTTCAAAGAGCCAGGACTGTCGTTATTGGTCAAAATGACCATTTTTGGTCTCAAAAGGCCGGAAGTGTCGTTTTGGGTCAAAATGACCATTTTTTATCTTACAAGTGCCAGAAGTGTAGTTTTTGGTCAAAATTACAATTTTTTGCTTCCGAGGGCTGCGAGTGTCATTTTGGGACAAAGTGACCATTTTTGGCTTCCAAGGGGCAGGAGTGTAGTTTTTGGTCAAAATTGCCATTTTTTGCTTCCAATAGCTGGGGTGTCGTTTTTGGTCAAAATGGCCATTTTTGGCTTCCAAGAGCTGGAAGGGTCGTTTTTGGTCAAAATTACCATTTTTTGTTTCCATGGGCTAGGAGTGTCAGTTTTGGTCAAAATTACAATTTTTTTGCTTACAAGGGCCGGAAGTGTAGTTTTTGGTCAAAATTACCATTTTTTGCTTCCAAGGGCCAGAAGTGTAATTTTTGGTCAAAATGACCATTTTTTGGCTTACAAGGGCCAGGAGTGTCATTTTTGTTCAAAATTACCATTTTTGGCTTACAGGAGTCGGGAGTGTGGTTTTTGGTCAAAATTACCATTTTTTGTCTCAAAGGGAGTGTCATTTTTGGTAAAAATTACCATTTTCTGTTTCAAAGGGCCGGGACTGTCGTTATTGGTCAAAATTACCATTTTTGGTCTCAAAAGGCCGGAAGTGTCGTTTTGGGTCAAAATGACCATTTTTTATCTTACAAGGGCCAGAAGTGTAGTTCTTGGTCAAAATTATCATTATTTTCTTCCAACAGCCGGGGTGTCGTTTTTGGTCAAAATGGCCATTTTTGGCTTCCAAGAGCCGGAAGTGTCGTTTTTGGTCAAAATTACCATTTTTTGCTTCCATGGGCTAGGAGTGTCAGTTTTGGTCAAAATTACAATTTTTTGGCTTACAAGGGCCGGAAGTGTAATTTTTGGTCAAAATTACCATTTTTTGCTTCCAAGGGCGGCAGTGTCGTTTTGGGTCAAAATTACAATTTTTGGCTTACAAGGGCCAGGAGTGTCATTTTTGGTCAAAATTACCATTTTTGGCTTACAGGAGTCGGGAGTGTGGTTTTAGGTCAAAATGGCCATTTTTGGCTTCCAAGAGCCGGAAGTGTCGTTTTTGGACAAAATTACCATTTTTTGCTTCCATGGGCTAGGAGTGTCAGTTTTGGTCAAAATTAAAATTTTTTGGCTTACAAGGGCCGGAAGTGTAGTTTTTGGTCAAAATGACCATTTTTTGCTTCCAAGGGCGGCAGTGTCGTTTTGGGTCAAAATTACAATTTTTGGCTTCAAAGGGCCAGAAGTGTAATTTTTGGTCAAAATGACCATTTTTTGGCTTACAAGGGCCAGGAGTGTCATTTTTGGTCAAAATTACCATTTTTGGCTTACAGGAGTCGGGAGTGTGGTTTTTGGTCAAAATTACCATTTTTTGTCTCAAAGGGAGTGTCGTTTTTGGTAAAAATTACCATTTTCTGTTTCAAAGGGCCGGGACTGTCGTTATTGGTCAAAATGACCATTTTTGGTCTCAAAAGGCCGGAAGTGTCGTTTTCGGTCAAAATGACCATTTTTTATCTTACAAGGGCCAGAAGTGTAGTTTTTGGTCAAAATTACCATTTTTGCTACCAATAGCCGGGGTGTCGTTTTTGGTCAAAATGGCCATTTTTGGCTTCCAAGAGCCGGAAGTGTCGTTTTTGGTCAAAATTACCATTTTTTGCTTCCATGGGCTAGGAGTTTCAGTTTTAGTCAAAATTACAATTTTTTGGCTTACAAGGGCCGGAAGTGTAATTTTTGGTCAAAATTACCATTTTTTGCTTCCAAGGGCGGCAGTGTCATTTTGGGTCAAAATTACAATTTTTGGCTTACAAGGGCCAGGAGTGTAATTTTTGGTCAAAATGACCATTTTTTGGCTTACAAGGGCCAGGAGTGTCATTTTTGGTCAAAATTACCATTTTTGGCTTACAGGAGTCGGGAGTGTGGTTTTTGGTCAAAATTACCATTTTTTGTCTCAAAGGGAGTGTCGTTTTTGGTAAAAATTACCATTTTCTGTTTCAAAGGGCCGGGACTGTCGTTATTGGTCAAAATGACCATTTTTGGTCTCAAAAGGCCGGAAGTGTCGTTTTGGGTCAAAATGACCATTTTTTATCTTACAAGGGCCAGAAGTGTAGTTCTTGGTCAAAATTAACATTCTTTGCTTCCAATAGCCGGGGTGTAGTTTTTGGTCAAAATGGCCATTTTTGGCTTCCAAGGGCCGGAAGTGTCGTTTTGGTCAAAATTACCATTTTTTGCTTCCATGGGCTAGGAGTGTCAGTTTTGGTCAAAATTACAATTTTTTGGCTTACAAGGGCCGGAAGTGTAATTTTTAGTCAAAATTACCATTTTTTGCTTCCAAGGGCGGCAGTGTCGTTTTGGGTCAAAATTAAAATTTTTGGCTTACAAGGGCCAGGAGTGTAATTTTTGGTCAAAATTACCATTTTTTGGCTTACAGGAGTCGGGAGTGTGGTTTTTGGTCAAAATGGCCATTTTTGGCTTCCAAGAGCCGGAAGTGTCGTTTTTGGTCAAAATTACCATTTTTTGCTTCCATGGGCTAGGAGTGTCAGTTTTGGTCAAAATTACAATTTTTTGGCTTACAAGGGCCGGAAGTGTAGTTTTTGGTCAAAATGACCATTTTTTGCTTCCAAGGGCGGCAGTGTGGTTTTGGGTCAAAAATACAATTTTTGGCTTCAAAGGGCCAGAAGTGTAATTTTTGGTCAAAATTACCATTTTTTGGCTTACAAGGGCCAGGAGTGTCATTTTTGGTCAAAATTACCATTTTTGGCTTACAGGAGTCGGGAGTGTGGTTTTTGGTCAAAATTACCATTTTTTGTCTCAAAGGGAGTGTCGTTTTTGGTAAAAATTACCATTTTCTGTTTCAAAGGGCCGGGACTGTCGTTATTGGTCAAAATGACCATTTTTGGTCTCAAAAGGCCGGAAGTGTCGTTTTGGGTCAAAATGACCATTTTTTATCTTACAAGGGCCAGAAGTGTAGTTCTTGGTCAAAATTAACATTCTTTGCTTCCAATAGCCGGGGTGTAGTTTTTGGTCAAAATGGCCATTTTTGGCTTCCAAGAGCCGGAAGTGTCGTTTTTGGTCAAAAATTACCATTTTTTGCTTCCATGGGCTAGGAGTGTCAGTTTTGGTCAAAATTCCATTTTTTTGCCTTACAAGGGCCGAAAGTGTAATTTTTGGTCAAAATTACCATTTTTTGCTTCCAAGGGCGGCAGTGTCATTTTGGGTCAAAATTACAATTTTTGGCTTGCAAGGGCCAGGAGTGTCATTTTTGGTCATAATTACCATTTTTGGCTGACAGGAGTCGGGAGTGTGGTTTTTGGTCAAAATGGCCATTTTTTGCTTCCAAGAGCTGGAAGTGTCGTTTTTGGTCAAAATTACAATTTTTTGCTTCTATGGGCTAGGAGTGTCAGTTTTGGTCAAAATTACAATTTTTTGGCTTACAAGGGCCGGAAGTGTAGTTTTTGGTCAAAATGACCATTTTTTGCTTCCAAGGGCGGCAGTGTCGTTTTGGGTCAAAATTACCATTTTTGGCTTCAAAGGGCCAGAAGTGTAATTTTTGGTCAAAATGACCATTTTTTAGCTTACAAGGGTCAGGAGTGTCATTTTTGGTCAAAATTACCATTTTTGGCTTACAGGAGTCGGGAGTGTGGTTTTTGGTCAAATTACCATTTTTTGTCTCAAAGGGAGTGTCATTTTTGGTAAAAATTACCATTTTCTGTTTCAAAGGGCCGGGACTGTCGTTATTGGTCAAAATTACCATTTTTGGTCTCAAAAGGCCGGAAGTGTCGTTTTGGGTCAAAATGACCATTTTTATCTTACAAGGGCCAGAAGTGTAGTTCTTGGTCAACATTATCATTTTTTGCTTCCAATAGCCGATGTGTCGTTTTTGGTCAAAATGGCCATTTTTGGCTTCCAAGAGCCAAAAGTGTCATTTTTGGTCAAAATTACAATTTTTGGCTTACAGGAGTCGGGAGTGTGGTTTTTGGTCAAAATGGCCATTTTTGGCTTCCAAGAGCCGGAAGTGTCGTTTTTGGACAAAATTACCATTTTTTGCTTACAAGGGCCAGGAGTGTCATTTTTGGTCAAAATTACAATTTTTGGCTTACAGGAGTCGGGAGTGTGGTTTTGGTCAAAATGGCCATTTTTGGCTTCCAAGAGCCGGAAGTGTCGTTTTTGGACAAAATTACCATTTTTTGCTTCCATGGGCTAGGAGTGTCAGTTTTGGTCAAAATTACAATTTTTTTGGCTTACAAGGGCCGGAAGTGTAGTTTTTGGTCAAAATGACCATTTTTTGCTTCCAAGGGCGGCAGTGTCGTTTTGGGTCAAAATTACAATTTTTGGCTACAAAGGGCCAGAAGTGTAATTTTTGGTCAAAATGACCATTTTTTGGCTTACAAGGGCCAGGAGTGTCGTTTTGGGTCAAAATTAACATTTTTTGCTTCCAAGGGCCAGAAGTGTAATTTTTGGTCAAAATTACCATTTTTTTGCTTTCAAGGGCTAGGAGTGTCGTGTTTGGTCAAAATTACCATTTTTTGGCTTACAAGGGCCAGGAGTGTCATTTTTGGTCAAAATTACCATTTTTGGCTTACAGGAGTCGGGAGTGTGGTTTTTGGTCAAAATGGCCATTTTTGGCTTCCAAGAGCCGGAAGTGTCGTTTTGGACAAAATTACCATTTTTTGCTTCCATGGGCTAGGAGTGTCAGTTTTGGTCAAAATTACAATATTTTGGCTTACAAGGGCCGAAGTGTAGTTTTTGGTCAAAATGACCATTTTTGCTTCCAAGGGCGGCAGTGTCGTTTTGGGTCAAAATTACAATTGTTGGCTTCAAAGGGTCAGAAGTGTAATTTTTTGGTCAAAATTACCATTTTTTGGCTTACAAGGGCCAGGAGTGTAATTTTTGGTCAAAATTACCATTTTTTTGCTTTCAAGGGCTAGGAGTGTCGTGTTTGGTCAAAATTACCATTTTTTAGCTTACAAGGGTCAGGAGTTTAATTTTTGATCAAAATTACCATTTTTGACTTACAGGAGTCGGGAGTGTGGTTTTTGGTCACAGTTACCATTTTTTGTCTCAAAGGGAGTGTCGTTTTTGGTAAAAATTACCATTTTCTGTTTTAAAGAGCCGGTACTGTCGTTATTGGTCAAAATGACCATTTTTGGTCTCAAAAGGCCGGAAGTGTCGTTTTGGGTCAAAATGACCATTTTTTATCTTACAAGTGCCAGAAGTGTAGTTTTTGGTCAAAATTACAATTTTTTGCTTCCGAGGGCTGCGAGTGTCATTTTGGGACAAAGTGACCATTTTTGGCTTCCAAGGGGCAGGAGTGTAGTTTTTGGTCAAAATTGCCATTTTTTGCTTCCAATAGCTGGGGTGTCGTTTTTGGTCAAAATGGCCATTTTTGGCTTCCAAAAGCCGGAAGGGTCGTTTTTGGTCAAAATTACCATTTTTTGCTTCCATGGGCTAGGAGTGTCAGTTTTGGTCAAAATTACAATTTTTTGGCTAACAAGGGTCGGAAGTGTAGTTTTTGGTCAAAATGACCATTTTTTGCTTCCAAGGGCGGCAGTGTCGTTTTGGGTCAAAATTACAATTTTTGGCTTCAAAGGGTCAGAAGTGTAATTTTGGTCAAAATGACCATTTTTTGGCTTACAAGGGCCAGGAGTGTCGTTTTGGGTCAAAATTAACATTTTTTGCTTCCAAGGGCCAGAAGTGTAATTTTTGGTCAAAATTACCATTTTTTTGCTTTCAAGGGCTAGGAGTGTCGTGTTTGGTCAAAATTACCATTTTTTGGCTTACAAGGGCCAGGAGTGTCATTTTTGGTCAAAATTACCATTTTTGGCATACAGGAGTCAGGAGTGTGGTTTTTGGTCAAAATGGCCATTTTTGGCTTCCAAGAGCCGGAAGTGTCGTTTTTGGACAAAATTACCATTTTTTGCTTCCATGGGCTAGGAGTGTCAGTTTTGGTCAAAAATACAATATTTTGGCTTACAAGGGCCGGAAGTGTAGTTTTTGGTCAAAATTACCATTTTTTGCTTCCAAGGGCGGCACTGTCGTTTTGGGTCAAAATTACAATTTTTGGCTTCAAAGGGCCAGAAGTGTAATTTTTGGTCAAAATTACCATTTTTTGGCTTACAAGGGCCAGGAGTGTCGTTTTGGGTCAAAATTAACATTTTTTGCTTCCAAGGGCCAGAAGTGTAATTTTTGGTCAAAATTACCATTTTTTTGCTTTCAAGGGCTAGGAGTGTCGTGTTTGGTCAAAATTACCATTTTTTAGCTTACAAGGGTCAGGAGTGTCATTTTTGATCAAAATTACCATTTTTGACTTACAGGAGTCGGGAGTGTGGTTTTTGGTCACAGTTACCATTTTTTGTCTCAAAGGGAGTGTCGTTTTTGGTAAAAATTACCATTTTCTGTTTCAAAGAGCCAGGACTGTCGTTATTGGTCAAAATGACCATTTTTGGTCTCAAAAGGCCGGAAGTGTCGTTTTGGGTCAAAATGACCATTTTTTATCTTACAAGTGCCAGAAGTGTAGTTTTTGGTCAAATTACAATTTTTTGCTTCCGAGGGCTGCGAGTGTCATTTTGGGACAAAGTGACCATTTTTTGGCTTCCAAGGGGCAGGAGTGTAGTTTTTGGTCAAAATTGCCATTTTTTGCTTCCAATAGCTGGGGTGTCGTTTTTGGTCAAAATGGCCATTTTTGGCTTCCAAGAGCTGGAAGGGTCGTTTTTGGTCAAAATTACCATTTTTTGTTTCCATGGGCTAGGAGTGTCAGTTTTGGTCAAAATTAACAATTTTTTGCTTACAAGGGCCGGAAGTGTAGTTTTGGTCAAAATTACCATTTTTTGCTTCCAAGGGCCAGAAGTGTAATTTTTGGTCAAAATGACCATTTTTTGGCTTACAAGGGCCAGGAGTGTCATTTTTGTTCAAAATTACCATTTTTGGCTTACAGGAGTCGGGAGTGTGGTTTTTGGTCAAAATTACCATTTTTTGTCTCAAAGGGAGTGTCATTTTGGTAAAAATTACCATTTTCTGTTTCAAAGGGCCGGGACTGTCGTTATTGGTCAAAATTACCATTTTTGGTCTCAAAAGGCCGGAAGTGTCGTTTTGGGTCAAAATGACCATTTTTTATCTTACAAGGGCCAGAAGTGTAGTTCTTGGTCAAAATTATCATTATTTTCTTCCAACAGCCGGGGTGTCGTTTTTGGTCAAAATGGCCATTTTTGGCTTCCAAGAGCCGGAAGTGTCGTTTTTGGTCAAAATTACCATTTTTTGCTTCCATGGGCTAGGAGTGTCAGTTTTGGTCAAAATTACAATTTTTTGGCTTACAAGGGCCGGAAGTGTAATTTTTGGTCAAAATTACCATTTTTTGCTTCCAAGGGCGGCAGTGTCGTTTTGGGTCAAAATTACAATTTTTGGCTTACAAGGGCCAGGAGTGTCATTTTTGGTCAAAATTACCATTTTTGGCTTACAGGAGTCGGGAGTGTGGTTTTAGGTCAAAATGGCCATTTTTGGCTTCCAAGAGCCGGAAGTGTCGTTTTTGGACAAAATTACCATTTTTTGCTTCCATGGGCTAGGAGTGTCAGTTTTGGTCAAAATTAAAATTTTTTGGCTTACAAGGGCCGGAAGTGTAGTTTTTGGTCAAAATGACCATTTTTTGCTTCCAAGGGCGGCAGTGTCGTTTTGGGTCAAAATTACAATTTTTGGCTTCAAAGGGCCAGAAGTGTAATTTTTGGTCAAAATGACCATTTTTTGGCTTACAAGGGCCAGGAGTGTCATTTTTGGTCAAAATTACCATTTTTGGCTTACAGGAGTCGGGAGTGTGGTTTTTGGTCAAAATTACCATTTTTTGTCTCAAAGGGAGTGTCGTTTTTGGTAAAAATTACCATTTTCTGTTTCAAAGGGCCGGGACTGTCGTTATTGGTCAAAATGACCATTTTTGGTCTCAAAAGGCCGGAAGTGTCGTTTTCGGTCAAAATGACCATTTTTTATCTTACAAGGGCCAGAAGTGTAGTTTTTGGTCAAAATTACCATTTTTGCTACCAATAGCCGGGGTGTCGTTTTTGGTCAAAATGGCCATTTTTGGCTTCCAAGAGCCGGAAGTGTCGTTTTTGGTCAAAATTACCATTTTTTGCTTCCATGGGCTAGGAGTTTCAGTTTTAGTCAAAATTACAATTTTTTGGCTTACAAGGGCCGGAAGTGTAATTTTTGGTCAAAATTACCATTTTTTGCTTCCAAGGGCGGCAGTGTCATTTTGGGTCAAAATTACAATTTTTGGCTTACAAGGGCCAGGAGTGTAATTTTTGGTCAAAATGACCATTTTTTGGCTTACAAGGGCCAGGAGTGTCATTTTTGGTCAAAATTACCATTTTTGGCTTACAGGAGTCGGGAGTGTGGTTTTTGGTCAAAATTACCATTTTTTGTCTCAAAGGGAGTGTCGTTTTTGGTAAAAATTACCATTTTCTGTTTCAAAGGGCCGGGACTGTCGTTATTGGTCAAAATGACCATTTTTGGTCTCAAAAGGCCGGAAGTGTCGTTTTGGGTCAAAATGACCATTTTTTATCTTACAAGGGCCAGAAGTGTAGTTCTTGGTCAAAATTAACATTCTTTGCTTCCAATAGCCGGGGTGTAGTTTTTGGTCAAAATGGCCATTTTTGGCTTCCAAGGGCCGGAAGTGTCGTTTTGGTCAAAATTACCATTTTTTGCTTCCATGGGCTAGGAGTGTCAGTTTTGGTCAAATTACAATTTTTTGGCTTACAAGGGCCGGAAGTGTAATTTTTAGTCAAAATTACCATTTTTTGCTTCCAAGGGCGGCAGTGTCGTTTTGGGTCAAAATTAAAATTTTTGGCTTACAAGGGCCAGGAGTGTAATTTTTGGTCAAAATTACCATTTTTTGGCTTACAGGAGTCGGGAGTGTGGTTTTTGGTCAAATGGCCATTTTTGGCTTCCAAGAGCCGGAAGTGTCGTTTTTGGTCAAAATTACCATTTTTTGCTTCCATGGGCTAGGAGTGTCAGTTTTGGTCAAAATTACAATTTTTTGGCTTACAAGGGCCGGAAGTGTAGTTTTTGGTCAAAATGACCATTTTTTGCTTCCAAGGGCGGCAGTGTGGTTTTGGGTCAAAAATACAATTTTTGGCTTCAAAGGGCCAGAAGTGTAATTTTTGGTCAAAATTACCATTTTTTGGCTTACAAGGGCCAGGAGTGTCATTTTTGGTCAAATTACCATTTTTGGCTTACAGGAGTCGGGAGTGTGGTTTTTGGTCAAAATTACCATTTTTTGTCTCAAAGGGAGTGTCGTTTTTGGTAAAAATTACCATTTTCTGTTTCAAAGGGCCGGGACTGTCGTTATTGGTCAAAATGACCATTTTTGGTCTCAAAAGGCCGGAAGTGTCGTTTTGGGTCAAAATGACCATTTTTTATCTTACAAGGGCCAGAAGTGTAGTTCTTGGTCAAAATTAACATTCTTTGCTTCCAATAGCCGGGGTGTAGTTTTTGGTCAAAATGGCCATTTTTGGCTTCCAAGAGCCGGAAGTGTCGTTTTTGGTCAAAATTACCATTTTTTGCTTCCATGGGCTAGGAGTGTCAGTTTTGGTCAAAATTCCATTTTTTTGCCTTACAAGGGCCGAAAGTGTAATTTTTGGTCAAAATTACCATTTTTTTGCTTCCAAGGGCGGCAGTGTCATTTTGGGTCAAAATTACAATTTTTGGCTTGCAAGGGCCAGGAGTGTCATTTTTGGTCATAATTACCATTTTTGGCTGACAGGAGTCGGGAGTGTGGTTTTTGGTCAAAATGGCCATTTTTTGCTTCCAAGAGCTGGAAGTGTCGTTTTTGGTCAAAATTACAATTTTTTGCTTCTATGGGCTAGGAGTGTCAGTTTTGGTCAAAATTACAATTTTTTGGCTTACAAGGGCCGGAAGTGTAGTTTTTGGTCAAAATGACCATTTTTTGCTTCCAAGGGCGGCAGTGTCGTTTTGGGTCAAAATTACCATTTTTGGCTTCAAAGGGCCAGAAGTGTAATTTTTGGTCAAAATGACCATTTTTTAGCTTACAAGGGTCAGGAGTGTCATTTTTGGTCAAAATTACCATTTTTGGCTTACAGGAGTCGGGAGTGTGGTTTTTGGTCAAAATTACCATTTTTTGTCTCAAAGGGAGTGTCATTTTTGGTAAAAATTACCATTTTCTGTTTCAAAGGGCCGGGACTGTCGTTATTGGTCAAAATTACCATTTTTGGTCTCAAAAGGCCGGAAGTGTCGTTTTGGGTCAAAATGACCATTTTTTATCTTACAAGGGCCAGAAGTGTAGTTCTTGGTCAACATTATCATTTTTTGCTTCCAATAGCCGATGTGTCGTTTTTGGTCAAAATGGCCATTTTTGGCTTCCAAGAGCCAAAAGTGTCATTTTTGGTCAAAATTACAATTTTTGGCTTACAGGAGTCGGGAGTGTGGTTTTTGGTCAAAATGGCCATTTTTGGCTTCCAAGAGCCGGAAGTGTCGTTTTGGACAAAATTACCATTTTTTGCTTACAAGGGCCAGGAGTGTCATTTTTGGTCAAAATTACAATTTTTGGCTTACAGGAGTCGGGAGTGTGGTTTTGGTCAAAATGGCCATTTTTGGCTTCCAAGAGCCGGAAGTGTCGTTTTTGGACAAAATTACCATTTTTTGCTTCCATGGGCTAGGAGTGTCAGTTTTGGTCAAAATTACAATTTTTGGCTTACAAGGGCCGGAAGTGTAGTTTTTGGTCAAAATGACCATTTTTTGCTTCCAAGGGCGGCAGTGTCGTTTTGGGTCAAAATTACAATTTTTGGCTACAAAGGGCCAGAAGTGTAATTTTTGGTCAAAATGACCATTTTTTGGCTTACAAGGGCCAGGAGTGTCGTTTTGGGTCAAAATTAACATTTTTTGCTTCCAAGGGCCAGAAGTGTAATTTTTGGTCAAAATTACCATTTTTTTGCTTTCAAGGGCTAGGAGTGTCGTGTTTGGTCAAAATTACCATTTTTTGG
>NW_028119610.1:0-56000 GCF_965119305.1 Pelophylax lessonae | reverse complement strand
ACACATACACATTTTTACATTTAGTTTATCCCTTGTATAACTTTTTTTCACTAGTGTCTGATTTTTTTTTTTTTAAGGATTGCACATATTATACAGAAAACACCACCTATACCTCCTCTTTATATACAGGTGCAAAATGCTCAGGGGCGTAACTACAGGGGTTGGAATTGCAACCGGGCCCCATGCTCCAGGGGGCCTATGCGGCACCCCTGTAACCTGGATAGGAGGGGTGGCGGGGGCAGCATGTAGAGAAATCACTGTCCTCCTTTTACCTCCTGTAGCTGCAAGAGGAAAATGGAGGAGATTGGTTCCTCTGTATGCTGCCCCTGCCACTCCTCCTATCCAGTTCACTTGTCTTCTTCTGTCTCTAGGCCCCTGTGTGCTCCCCTGCCCCCCCCCCCCCCCACACACTGTGCTCCCTCTCCTGCTGGCTGCTGCAGGGGATGTGACACAATAGAGAACCAGGAAGGGGTCGGTAAATATGTAATTTACCAGCTCCTTCTTTTTCTAAATGGACAGAGTCATAGTCAGTGACACTGTAAAAAAAAATTAAATAAAATAACAAATAATACAATTAAAATACCAAAAAATAAAAACTACTGACACCATTGGGTGAATTTCCAGGATCGCAAAGGTCACACTTGCGGCCCGGCCCTGGCATTTCACCACCGTGGGGAGGCCCCTAGATGGCAGTAAGGGGCCCACTCTTGTGAAAGGGCCCCACAACAAGAGTAAAGGGCCCCAGGATCAGTGGGAAGAGCCCCAGGCTTGATGGCCAGGGGCCCGGGGGGGGGGGGGGGGGCCCTCATGGTTTTTTGCACTGGGGCCCTGAAGGTTCTAGTTACGCCTCTGGCAAAATCCCTAGCTGAACTGGGGACTTGGACAGAAGGGGGAGATAGTGAGCAGCGGGATCAACCAGGTTTTTTGCAGAATACTGAAAATTAATCTCATAGTGACTGAGTGAGTATGAAGAGCATGTGATACACCATTTATTATAATTATAGTTTATGATGTGGGTTTAGTGAGACGTTAAGTAAATGAGACACAGATACTGTATGTTGTCATTATCATAAGCCTATTGGTCTTTTTAATGTGTCAATTTTCAAATACGCTATAGCTAAGGTATAATGATGTTTAAAACAGTTTGATGTCTGTATTATAGCTTCTGTATTTGTGTCATTCTTCCAGGTGTTCCTAATTCAGAAAAATGCCATGGCCTCAGCACTGCTATCATACCCAACTTCTGAAGTCCCCACTAATCAGCCTCCCCCTTATACTGCCCAATAAGGGAAGAAGAAGAAGCCACAAAGACAGAATACAATAGAATTGAATACAATGAAAGATAACACAGGAAAAAGTAATCAAGCCTGTTTTAACACAATGCTTAATAAATGCTTATGAGTCACAATGTTAATAATGACACAATATCACCTTCATACCAGTGAATTAGTTGGTATTGGCTGGGGGAAAGGGGTCAATGTCATTGCTTTCAGTGCAAACTATGATAATGTCCAGCATTTTAGAATAAAGTTACAGTTTATTTAGGGGTACATTCACACTGGCCATTGTGTTACAAAGCACCGGCTGGTGTGTGGTGGAAATACGCCAAAGTGCCAATCACAGTACAGCGCACTGTTCACTTTTTCTTTGTATATAAAATCCATGGAAATGTCACTCACAAGGTGCCATTTCACAAAGTTCTATTGGCCGCCATGCAGTGCGAGGAGGTGGTTTGTCTTGATGATCTGGAAAAAAGTATGGCTTGCTACACTTTTCTTAAGTGCACACCACTGCAATGTGGTGGTATGAACCAGCCAGGTAGGGAACACCGAATCTTTTGATGACACTGCAATAGAATAACCACTCAATGCAGTCCTACAAAACTTGGTGTGAATTTAGCCTGAACCCAAGTGCAAAAATGTAATATATTGCAGCTAACCAGTTCTTAGCTGTAGTGACTGCATTTGTTTTCTCTCTGTCCTTTATTTTTACCTGGTGTTTCTGCCAGAAACGCATTTTCTGTCCTTTGGTGACAACTAGGTATGGATCCAAACGTGGTTCAAACCCAATTTTCTCCAATATGTGGGAAGCTGCCTCATGATTGCCTGTCAGCTTGCCCAATGAGTTGCGTGATGGAGATGCCCCATAGTTGCACGTAACAAAGGGGAGGGAACACTCATGACATCATTGACGTATGAGCCGTCTGGGGATTTGAATGCCCATCTCTTCTCCTTTCCTTATTGCTTCCAGGATGGATCAAAGCAATTTTGATTAGACCGGGTTCACACATATGCAGCTGGGAGTTCGTGCCTGGGGTACAGTGCGTCCCTGTTCACCGGTCCAGGTGCGAATTAGGTCTGAATTTTTGCCTGAATTCACACCTGAATCGAAGCTAAAGACGCACAGGACCATTTTTGAATGCAGACCGCAGCCGTCCCGGACCTGTGTAAACCAGCTTCTTTGAGAGCCGGTCACGCTCGCCTGCCATGCGAATTGGATGCAGGGAAACCCACATTCAGTTTGCATACATGTGAACCCAGCTTAATTCAAAATGATCACGTCCCTGGTGACAACAGGAAAATGGTCACGTCCCTGGTGACAACGGGAAAATGATCACGTCCCTGGTGACAACAGGAAGCCCTAAAATAAAAAAGGGAAGAAGAGCGGGGCTTTCAAATCCCTGGACCACTGTACCAGCTGTTTTGGCAGGTACAGCCAATCACCCACGGAGTTGAGTGCACCGGAGACCAGTGAGTTTGGAAAGTTTAGGGTGTTAATTCACCTTTTTATTTTTTGTACAAACGTGAATTGACACTGTATCAAACTCACTCAGGACAGGGGCTTTTGGAGGGGACTGCAGGCTAGCCTCTTGCCTACTGACTATGGGCCCTGGCTTGTGAGGGAACATTGCTCTTTGTGGGGTGTATGCTGGGGGGACCCTTGGAGTAAAGTTACTTTTGATTCAAGTCCACATCTCCTCAGGACACACAGACTCTGCGACTCTAGTCTTAGGATCCATGTTAAAGGCCTATCTGTCAATTGCCAATAGGGGACTGCTGAGTCAGACTCATGGCAGATGCTAATGTCATCAGCTCAACCACCTGTCTTCCACACTTTTGCATCCCCATAGTATAAGGAGCAAGTTGCCAACTGCACCGCACTGTCTCCAACATTCTGGTTGTGTGGCCGGGAATATTCAAGATAATTTAAAAGGGGTTAGGTAACTCCTATGTAAGGTTTTCAGATAATTGTCCCAGTGGTTGACACACTTGGATTTAAATGTGAAGGCAATAGCCTTACGCCATTCCTCACCATCAAGAGTTTTGTTTAGATCCAACTCCCAAGCTAGCATTGAGGAGGATTTAATAAAGTCTTTCCCACCATGTATATGGGCAAAAATCTAGAAATGTTCTTTTTTTTTTTTTTTAAAAGGACGTTCTGTAAGTACCGTATATTCCATATAGTGTTGGCGACTAATGTTTTTCTGTACGCAATTTCATATGCATAGGATAATGTAATCAGGCACCTGACCTGGTGGTGTATATATTCGGTGTGAGTTTGTTCAATTAAAGTTCCAGATATTATACAAGCTATTATTGGCTAGTTTTGTATGGGGGGCAGGTAGAATATCTGATATCTCTGTTCAAAACTGAAGGAAGCGGTATTCTGACCGAAGCACACAAGCACATTGTGGGGTCGCGGTTCCATTACAGACACTTTAAATTGTTTGTAAACCCTAACAATGAAATTCTCTTAGTGGTTTATTTATTAGAGTTTCGCAAAACTTCACAGGACTTTCACCCAAGAGAGATATGGTTTTTCTAATTAAACCTGATGTGAAAAATGGGTGAATCTTGGGTGAAAATAATATAACCTCTACAACCACACTATCCAACAAATCAACAATTTTTATAAACCCTTAACAATATATTTATTTACAGCTGCTTTTCATATTGTATTTCCTTGTACAAAATTATTGCTAAGGTTCAAAAAGGTGCTAAAAATAATATGCAATGGGGTTTATTTACTAAAACTGGGGGGTGCAAAATCTGGTGCAGCATGGTAGCCAATCAGCTTCTAACTTCAGCTTGTTCAATTAAGCTTTGATAAAAAATAAAAAAAACTGGAAGCTGATTGGTTTCTGTGCAGAGATGCACCAGATTTAGCATTCTCCAGCAGAGGTGCACCAGTTTTAGCATTCTCCTGTTTTGGTAAATTAATGGCATAGAGTTTTTTTTATCAGGCCCATGCTTACTCCACAAATAAAAAGTGATTCCTCCACAAATAAAAAGTGTTTGAGTTGAGTTGAATTGTTACTGAGATATGTTTTATGCCTATGACATGACGTGTGACCTGTATCAGTTTGAAATGTTTAGAGCAATGGTGAGTCAATGGCTGATTTTGGACATGCTGTAAATATCAGATGCACTATATTCTTGTACTGCAAAAAAATGTGATTTTTTAAATAAAGTTAATTCTTGATTAAAAATTATTTTTTTTTTTTTTGGGAAAGACATCAATTCACTTTCTGGCCTTGAGACACAACAAGAAGTCAGAGGAAATTTCTTCAAAATAAAGGAAAAACTTCACATTGAACAATCAGGTGTCCCAATTTGAAGATTTACCCTCACCTTCTGTTATGGCCCGTAAGCACGATCAGAAAATCGTACGAAAAATACCGCTTTCTATTCATCGTACAATAATCTGATCGTTGGTACACAGCTTTCGAGAGTCGATCACAACAGTTCATCCGGAATTATCCGAAGGGACATGCACGGAAATTTTTCTTGTACAATACCAGATCATACGATTTTTGTTTAATCAGTACAGTTGTCGTCCGAAAATACATCACTTTCAAATTTTTATTCTGTCGTACAAGATTTTTCGTAACTTTAGTAACCTCTTTAATTTTTGATATGAGACTAGTATGCAAAAAAAAAAAAAAAAAAAGATCATGCGGGCGATAATATTATTGTGTACCAGGCATTATGGTGGCAGCTGGGCAATGTTAGATTTCTCATTATTTTCTGCCCTTTTGACAGTGGTCATTAGGAAAACAGGAAATAAATCCCCCATTGGCTAAACAGACAACATATTAGGAGCACCAGACCAAATATTGAAAGGATCCAAATAGCCTAAATACTGTAATTATTCATATGTTTACATAAAACTTCCATTGCGTTTTGGGGGCTTAAGACACTTGTACCTATTCAGAGTTTGAATATTGCATGTGGTTAAAGGAGTCAAAGAGGATTTCCAGGATACGTTAATTAGACAGTGATGTATAAGATACAAGGGCTGTACCGGAATTAAAAAGGGGACATGTTTTTTATTAACATACTGTACATACAGCAGGTCATTCAAATTTCACACGTTGGTAGAGTAACCCTTTCTCCATAGTAACTTTTTTCTTTTTCATTGCAGATAAATAATGGATTCCAAGCAGAGGCAATGACATGCTGTCACTGAGTTCTTGACGAAGGAGAGGTGCAGACTGTCCAACATCCACAGAAGGCTACAGAATGTTTATGGAGATGACATCATTGACATAAGCAATGTCTTGTCATTGGGGACTGTTGTCAATGGTGTCATCTCTGTTAACATTCAGACTGGCCTACCGAGATACCGGGAAATTTCCCTGGGGCTGCCTGAACATCACTGGCACCTGTAAAAAAAAAAATGGCTGCGGCCGGCCCAACATGTACACTGTGCATCCAGCGCTGCAGCCATTCTCGGGCAGAGGGCACATGCGCAGTGACGTAAAGGCGCCGGGCGGTGCCATTTTTAAATGTACGGCACCTCACCGATGGGTAAGACCACTCCGCAGCCCTGCATCTCCTTAGGAGATTCGCTTGTACCATGCCCGCAGCCCCTGCATCTCCTGCACCATGCCCGCAGCCCCTGCATCTCCTGCACCATGCCCGCAGCCCCTGCATCTCCTGCACCATGCCCGCAGCCCCTGCATCTCCTGCACCATGCCCGCAGCCCCTGCATCTCCTGCACCATGCCCACAGCCTCTGCATCTCCTGCACCATGCCCACAGCCTCTGCATCTCCTGCACCATGCCCGCAGCCCCACATCTCCTGCACTATGCCCGCAGCCCAACATCTCCTGCACTATGCCCGCAGCCCAACATCTCCTGCACTATGCCCGCAGCCCCACATCTCCTGTACCATGCCTGCAGCCTCTGAATCTCCTGTACCTTGTCCGCAGCCTCTGCATGTCCTGTACCATGCCGCAGCCTCTGCATGTCCTGTACCATGCCGCAGCCTCTGCATGTCCTGTACCATGCCCGCAGCCTCTGCATCTCCTGTACCATGTCTGCATCCTCGGCATCTTCTGTACTGTGCCGCAGCCTCTGCATCTTCTGTACCATGTCCACAGCCCTTGCATCTCCTGTACCATGTCCAGAGCCCCTGCATCTCCTGTACCATGTCCAGAGCCCCTGCATCTCCTGTACCATGCCCACAGCCCCTGCATCTCCTGTACCATGCTCGCAACCTGACATCTCTGTACCATGCCCGCAGCCCCTGCATCTCCTGTACTATGCCCCCAGCCTCTGACATATCCTCCTGTACAATGCTCGCAGCCTCTGACATCTCCTGTGCCATGTCCACACAGCCTATGACCACCTCCTGTACCATGTATGGCACTTTTTCCACTTTGAACCGGAGTTAATATATATAAAGCCCTATATGCTTTCATATCTGTCTTATCTATAATACACTCTTCAGATGTGCTTAAAAATGCATGGTTTTCCTTTTTATGAACAAGAATATAATGACATGCTGTTGAGCTGGTATAATAATGCTATGGGGCTGGTATGAAAATATTTCCAGGGCTGAATTTTATTCCCAGTCCGGCCCTGTCTGTAGCCTTCTGTGGATGTCAGACAGCCTGCATCCCTCCTTCATCAAGAACTCAATGACTGCACCTTGTTTCTGCTTGGAATCCAAACACAAAATCTTATGCCTTATTTTATACCAGCCTATCTGGCCTACTTTATACGTGTTACCGAGCATGCCTCCAGGAGGGCACTATGCCACATATCTGGTGTCCAAAGGTAAACGGATTATGGATCTGGGTCAACAATCTCCTACATACCGTACATTACTTTACTCTAACATTCAGGAAAAACCATTGCAAAGCTTTTCTTCATAAAACCTTTGACTCACTTCTTCATACTGAACAGTTGCTGGTCACTCATTTCTTTATATATTCCACAAGTACTTTATTTGAATAAAAAAAAAGTGCGGATACAGTACATGGGCCCAAAGGCCTGAGAATGAATACAAGTGCAGTAACAACAGTCAACTGTATTGTCCATTTTTAAGAACAAAGTGCAGCAACATGAAGGCAAATAAAGTCCATCGTATTGCAAAGACTTCAAAAAGAAAATGGGTGCTTCATCTCTATGGCCAGGGATTCATAGGCACTCATATCTTTATGATCCAATAATTGTTATTGAATTTTTACAAAGAAAGAAAATAAAATACACCAGACACAACTGGACATCACATTTGACAATGTGTCACACCATTGGATTACATAATGAGCACACCGCTCTCAGGTAAGGAAAATAAGGCATACATAATACAATATATACTATATTGTAAAAAAGTATTTACATGCAGATGAACTTTATTAGCATCCCAGTCTTAGTCCATAGGGTTCGATATTGAGTTAGCCCACCCTTTGCAGCTATAACAGCTTCAACTCTTCTGGGAAGGCTGTCCACAAGGTTTAGGAGTGTGTCTATGGGAACGTTTGACCATTCTTCCAGAAGCGCATTTGTGTGGTCAGGCACTTATGATGGACGAGAAGGCCTGGCTCGGACTAATTCATCCCAAAGGTGTGCTATCAGGTTGAGGTTAGGACTCTGTGCAGGCCAGTCAAGTTCCTCCACCCCAAACTCGCTCATCCATGTCTTTATGGACCTTGCTTTGTGCACCTCAATTCGATAGAAGACCTTTGGGATGAATAAGAGCGCAGACTGTGAGCCAGGCCTTCTTTCCACCATCAGTGCCTGACCTCACAAATGTGCTTTCTGAAAGAATGGTCAAACATTCCCATAGACACTCCTAAACCTTATGGGCAGCCTTCCCAAAAGGGTTGAATCTGTTATAGCTGCAAAGGATGGGCCAATACTGACTCCTACGGACTAAGGCTGGGATGCCATGAAAGCTCATGTGCGTGTATAGGCAGGTGTCACAATACTTTTGACAATATAGTGTATTAAGAACCAAGCCCACTCATAATCTCTCTCAACTGGACAGAGGGGCTTTCAAAAGAGAAAAACATCCAAGAACAGACATTCCCCAGACATTCCCCATTACTAGGGAAAACAAAGACTGAAACAGAAGAGAAGGAAAAGAAGAAAAGAAAGGAGAAACAACAAGGAAAGCATGCCATGTACACCACAACACCATACAGTATTCATGAACTGTCTGTTTAACCACTTTACCACCGGAGGATTTTGCTGTCTTACGTCCAGGCCACTTTTTGCGATTCGGCACTGTGCGACTTTAACTGACAATTGCGCGGTCGTGCGACGCCGTACCCAAACAACATTTACGTCCTTTTTTCCCACAAACAGAGCTTTTTTTTGGTGGTATTTGATCACCAGTGCGATTTTTACTTTTTGCGCTATAAAAAAAAAAGAGCGTTTATTTTGAAAAAATAACAATATTTTTAACATTTTTTTATATGAAATTCCCCCCCCCCCCCCAAAAAAAAATGTAAAAATCAAATTTTTTAAAAAATTTTGGCCAATTTGTTTTCTGCTACCTATGTTTGGTAGAAAAAAATTAGCAAAAAGCGTATTTTGATTGGTTTGCGCAAAAGTTATTGCGTTTACTAACTAAGGGAAAGATTTCTGTCATTTTTGGTGTTTTTTTTTTTAACACGTAATGACGGCAATCTGCGATTTTTTTTGCGGGACTGCGACATTGCGGCGGACAGATCGGACCCTTGACTGACATTTTTGGGGGTACCAGTGACATTACTGCAGTAATCAGTGCTATATATATGCACTGTTACTGTAAAAAAATGACACTGGCAGGGAAGGGGTTAATTTTATTGGAGAGGGAGGGGTTAATGTATGCCTGGTGCTTACTAACGTGTGGGGGGGGGGGGGGGGGGTGACTGAGTGACACAAGGACAGATCGGATGTTCAGCTATGCTGAACACTGCGATCTGTCCCTGCATGTCACTTAGGAGATCCGCCCGCTCTGTTTACACAAGCGGGCGGATCTCCTCACTCGATTCCCCGACGATCGGGGAAGAGCGGCGGCGACCGCTCCTCCCCTGGCCCGACTCCCGCTGTGACTGAAAACAGCGGGAGCGCGCCTCCGGCGGCGCACGAGCACCGCCTACAGGGGGAGGAGTCCAGCGACGTAGGTCTACGTCACTGGACGATAACGAGCCACATTGCTGCAGTAGCAGCAATGTGAGCAGTGGGAAAGTGGTTAAATAAAACATAGATTTGGGCTCAACTCAAGTAGACCATAAAAAAATTATAGGATTTCAGAAGAGGTAATAGGTGCATTCAGTTTGGCTTACACGGTGGGGTCTACTATTGGAAGTTGTATGTATCTAGAAATGCAGAGATAGCAGCATCCGTAGGCTGGGCAGTGGTAGGATAATCCTTTAATTTGTATAATGAGGAGTAGTACTTCTGGAAAGCATTAGCAATATCAGTTGGATGGGAGACTTGTGAATTCCTTACCAAATCCACTACAAAGGGAGGCCAGGACTTTGGATGCCTTGTCCTCAGCATGCTGGCCAAGAGTTTGCTTGCTCTGTTACCTTGGGCATAAAATGTCGCTTTTGCAGTCTTTAATGCTTTCTCCTGTTCATTCAACAGAAGTAGCAGGAGTTGTTGCCTACACCACAAAAGATTTTCAGTAAGGGTAGAAGTGGGTGAAGTTTTAGATTGTACTGTACCTCTAAGGATTTAATTTGTGACAGCAATGAGTCGACACCTTGCATCCTCCTCCTCTCTCCTGCCGCTAACTGTAGCAACACGCCTCTACTGTACACTTTATGAGCACACCAGACATTGAAAACAATAGTGTCCACACTTGTTAGAAAATTCTTGCAAGAACGGTTCCAGTTGATCTCAAGTTTAATTGTTTCCTTTGTTTCACGGATAAGAAGTATGTGCTATTGCGCCAAAGAATAGAAGGAGACACGTTGAGATCTTCTTTGAAGTCTCCGCTACACAAATAGACGCCCACGTTGCAACCGCCGGACCTTTTTGAATAGAGTGTTAAGGAATTTCTGTTGACCCATATTAGGCGCATAGAGATTAACTGTGGTAAATGTAGTATTGTTCAGATCACATACTAATACAAGAAATCTTCTTGTGCAGGGGTGTCAAACTCAGTTTCTTCTCGGGCCGCATCAGCATTATGATTGCCCCCAAAGGGCTGGTTGAATCTGTAAGATTAGATGTCCAGAGCACCCCACCCCCTCTTACATCAGATGTCAAGAGCCCCCCCCACCATCAGAATTTAAGAGTTCCCCACCCTCCCTTACCTTGTGCTGCTGCTGGGAAGAAGCTGGGGAGTTGCTGGGAAGAAGAAAGTGCAGGGTCTAGAGGAGGACCAAAGGAGGGTTAGAACTCTCCTGTAGCTGCAGGAGAGGTGCGAGGGCCACATAAAATAGCCTGGAAGGGTGGATTCAGCCCACGGGTCTTGTGTTTGACACCTCTATATGTAATCCTTGTGCATACATTCAGGCTGGGTTCACACTGATGTGATGCAGGAACCACCACAATTTCTGTGTGGGTTCCTGCATTGCATCTGACTCACAGGCACTTCACACTGCTCTCTGCTAACCACTGCGGATGTCAATGTAATCTTAATGACACCCCAAATCAGTTTGTAGAATGCAGTGCGAACTGTGAAATTGGCCAGGGATCGGATTGCATGGGTCTGAACTCCATGCAATCCAATTGCAGTGCGGACCAAATAAAGGGTCCTCCACCATTTCAGTTCCAATGCAATGCAATTTCAGCTATACAAACTGGTGGTGGTGTAATGGTGTGGGGGATATTTTCCTGGCACACTTTGGGCCCCTTAGTACCAAAAAACTTTGTTTAAACACCACAGTCTACCTGAGTATTGTTGCTGACCATGTCCATCCCTTTATGACTACATTGTACCCATCTTCTGATGGCTCAGTGTACTCATCTTCTGATGGCTCCTTCCAGCAGGGTAAAGTACCATGTCACAAATCTCAAATCATCTCATTACTGGTTTCTTGAACATGACAATGAGGTCACTGTACTCCAATGTTCTCCACACTCACCAGATCTCAATCCAATAGAGCACCTTTGGGATGTGGTAGAACGGGAGATTGGCATCATGGATGAGCAGCCGACAAATCTGCAGCAACTGTGTGATGCTATCGTGTCACTATGGAGCATAATCTTTGAGGAATCCTTCCAACACCTTGTTGAATCTATGCCAGAATTAAGGCAGTTCTGAAGGCAAAAGGGGTTCCAACCCGGTACTAGCAAGGTGTACCTAATAAAGTGGCCAGTGAGTGTAGTTCTTCTTTAACCTCCCTGGTTGTATGATTCTTTCCGATTTTAGGTGCTGATAGCGGTAGAATTATTTTGCTAGTAATTCTTAATGACGAGCAGCCCAAACCAATTATTTACATATGATTTTTTTTTTTTACTGTGTGTTCTTCTTTATAACATCTCGGGTATGATAAAGTTTGAAACACAAAATCAAAAAATAATATAATAAATGACTATAAATCAGTTAAAGTATATATACTGTACATATATACGTTATATATATATATATATATATATATATATATATATATATATATATATATATATATATATATATATATACACATACATATATATATATATATATATATATATATATATATATACTGTCTATATATGTATACAGTACAGACCAAAAGTTTGGACCCACCTTCTCATTCAAAGAGTTTTCTTTATTTTCATGACTATGGAAATTGTAGAGTCACACTTCAAGAGGTAATCACCTGAAATGGTTTTCACTTCACAGGTGTGCCCTGTCCGATTTAATAAGTGTGATTTCTTGCCTTATAAATGGGGTTGGGACCATCAGTTGTGTTGTGCAGAAGTCAGGTGGATACACAGCTGATAGTCCTACTGAATAGACTGTTAGAATCAGGGCTGTCCTTAACCACTTGCCGCCCGCCCACCGTCAAATGGCGGTGTGACAAATGTTCTGGGCTGCCTTCATATGACGGCGGCCCATTCAGGCAGGGCAGGCGTGCGATCGTGTGCGCGCCGCCCTGCACTGTCGGTGGCGGCGTGTCCCCGGGACACAGCGCGTCACCGTCATGGGGGAAACAGCCAATGGGCATGGCTGTTTCCCACGTGATCGGCTGTGATCTAATCACACAGCCGATCACAATAGTAAAGCCCAGAAGATGACCGCGTATGCGCGATCGGGAGCGCGCAGCGCGGTCATGTCGGTGGCTCTGTGTTCCCTAGGAACACAGCTAGTCACCGGCGGTAGTAAACAGCCACTGACAGTGACTGTTTACTATGTGATCGGCTGTGAATCCATTCACAGCCGATCACAAAATGTAAACACAGAGCAGTAACTCACTGTTACTAGCTCTTCTCCCCTCACACACAGTTTCCAGTGTGAGGAGAGCAGAGCCAGAAACAGTGAGTTACTGCTCTGTACACCTGTAAAAGTAAAAGCACACTAATAAAGGTCCCCACACAGTCCCCAGCCCCCCCCCCCCCAATTACACCTGTCACCCAACAGTCTCCTCATCAGTGCCCAGAAATTGCCACCCATAAGGCTAAGTTCACATCAGTGGCGGCCCGTGCATAGGGCGCCACCCCCTTAAAAAAAAGGAAAAAAAAATGACAAAAAAGAACAATAAAGTTATCTAAAAAAAAAAAAATCGGTCCGCCGGCCTATGTGGTGGCTAAAGGGGGGGTGGGGTTTACGACCCAGAAAGGCGCCGATTGGCTGCCTTCTGGGGGCGTAACCTGGGCGCAGGAAAGAGCGCTTGGCCACCCCCACCTTCGTGATATCCTGGCTGTGATTGGTCCAGTCTACAGCCTGGACCAATCATCATCCAGGACATCGATCACTGACGTCGCAATGGGGGAGGTGCCGGTGCGTGCGTCAGTCACTCACCGTCACCGCCGCTAACTTCCCGCCGGTTCCCGCCGCAGAAGAGGATGAGGGAGAAGCCACTCACCTTCCCGCCGCCGCAGAAGAGGACGAAGGATCGAGGAGGGGAGAAGCCGCCGCCGATAGCCGAGCCGCCGCCAGGTAAGTACATTGGGTTGAAGGGAGCACGCACACTGGTCTCTGCAATCATTGGGGTACAATGCTGTGGGCACTCTGCAATCATTGGGGTACAATGCTGTGGCATTCTGCAATCATTGGGGTACAATGCTGTGGGCACTCTGCAATCATTGGGGTACAATGCTGTGGCACTCTGCAATCATTGGGATACAATGCTGTGGGCACTCTGCAATCATTGGGGTACAATGCTGTGGCACTCTGCAATCATTGGGGTACAATGTTGTGGGCACTCTGCAATCATTGGGGTACAATGCTGTGGGCACTCTGCAATCATTGGGGTACAATGCTGTGGCACTCTGCAATCATTGGGGGACAATGCTGTGGGCACTCTGCAATCATTGGGGTACAATGCTGTGGGCACTCTGCAATCATTGGGGTACAATGCTGTGGCACTCTGCAATCATTGGGGAACAATGCTGTGGCACTCTGCAATCATTGGGGTACAATGCTGTGGGCACTCTGCAGTGATTGGGGACAATGCTGTGGCGCTCTGCAGTGATTGGGGACAATGCTGTGGTGCTCTGCAGTGATTGGGGACAATGCTGTGGCGCTCTGCATTGAAAGGGGCTCGCGCGCTGAACTCTGCATTGATGGGGGCACGGAACAGTGTTCATTGCATTGAAGGGGGCACAGCACAGTTGCATTGAAGGGGGCATGCACGCTGAACTCTGCATTGTGGGGGCACAGCACAGTGTTCATTGCATTGAAGGGGATGATTGAAGATCGGAATATCCCCAGATCTCTATAAAGAGGACCTGGCACTGCTCCAGCTATCACAAGGGATATTGTTCATCCCTTCTGAGTAGCCATAAAAGTAAACAAAAAAATTGTAAAAAAAAATATAAAAAAAAAAAAATGGAAATCCCCCCTGTCCCCCCCTGGTCATGCGCAAAGGCAAATGCATATGTAGGTCACACACACACATATATCAATGGCGTTCCCACCGCACATCACACATGAGTTATTGCCTCAAACGTTGTAGCAAGAATATTATATGCAATGATTATAGCGCTAAGTGTCCTGTGTAACACTAAACTGGTAAACTGTAAAGGCTTTTAAAGCATCGTCTATGAATAATTTATTGTGTCGTTCCATTTGTTTGCTCAATTTTAAAGCTTGACATGTTAGGTGTCTATTTACGTGGCTTAACATCATTTATATTTGACCAAACCATTAGGTATTCTACGGTGTTTTTGTGCATTAAAATGCATTATTGCCCTCCAAATAGATTAGCAATTGAAAAACAGCTGCGCAAATACCGTGTGATATAAAAAAACTGCAACACCCACAATTTAATCCTCTCATGCCCCTGCTTAAAAAAAAATGTTTTAGGGTTCTAAGTAATTTTCTAGCAAAAAATGCTGATTTTACATATTTGCATCTGCCACTTTATAACTTACTACATAGTTATGACTACATAGATGGCAGAATTGATACTCGTGCCATTCAAGATATTGGCAGAGGCTCTTTATATACTTGATTATGTTTCTATATTGTATTTTTTAGAGCAATTAAAGTATTGTGTTTACGCCTATGTGTCCGCCTTTATGGGTGATTACATTAACTTGGTACACACCCTCTATTTGTCTTGTAGCACCCTACAGGTAGGTGCTAGGTAAGTATATAGTGGGCCTTGTCTGCCTAACAGCAGGGCTGTGATTTGTTAGGTAGGGTGTCAGGGCTTCCAGATGTGCCTGCTGAAGGGGAAGTATCCCCACTGGCTTCGGTGAGAGGCTTCTCATAGGGCAGTGTGGGAAGCCCAATCAGGGGACACATCCCAGCTTGTAACTACCCCAGAAGGCAGATTAGGCTGTGAATGATTCTGGGAGTGGGTATAAGTTTGGGGGAAGTGCATGACAGGGTGTCTTTGGGGGGAGCAGAGTCCCAGGAAGGAGAGTGCGGCTGTCTCTCCTCCTGTCTGAGGAAGGAGGATGTCGCGGGTTGTCGCCCGACTATCCAGAGAGTGCTGAGTTGAGCTGAGGGGATCCGGTGTGCCGAGAGAGAGAGGGGGGGGGGGTCCAGTCCCAGGAAAGCCTACACAGGTTGTGAGTACTGCGGATTGTCCCTGGGGGTCTGCCTAGAGTCAGAGGGGACCACTCCGGGAGAGGTTCTGGGATCCAGTGTCAGCTAGCTGTAAAGGGGGTACCTAGGTAGAGGACCCTGAATTTGCAAAGGGGGTACATAGTCAGTGGACCCTGAAGAGTTCAAGGTCAAAGGGGGCACCTGCAGTTTGGGCCCTGAATTGTACAGTGTGTGCCAGTTACAGTGACAGTTATACAGAGTTCTACAATATACTACCTCAAGCTGTGCCAGGCGGGGGAAAGTATTCAGTGACTTTTACTGCACAACAGTGTCAGGAGTTCTATGGTTCTCAGTCTTGGATCTACTGGACTATAAGTCGGGGATTCAACACTTCTTCTGCTATACAGAGTGTTCTCAGAGTCAGTGAGCGTTGGCTGGCGCCGGCTGGCGTCATGGAAGCGCCAACGGGCATTTTCAGGATCAAAGTCCCAATTGTAATTAGTTTGAGCCTAAAGGAGTATCCCACTCATTCCCTTCTCCCATCCCCTTTAATTTATAATAAAAACCCAAAAACAAAGATGCTGGAGTTGTCGCTGCTTCAGTTGTCACACCCAGGGACTCAGCTCACATGGGCTGGAGAGGATTCCGCTACTAATGGCAGACCCACATCAGGCCACAGGCCTGGAAACCAAGTTGCTACGGTCTAAAGAGTTCTTATGTCCTTTTTCTTTTTTTACTAAATGCACCAGCATTCTCTTTGTATCTCCGGTAATGTACCTGTGGTGAAAAGTGCATTCTTTGTGATATACAGTTTCTCTATTGTTTTTTTTTTTCTTGTGTAAAATTTAGCGGCCTCTCGGCCCCTGGGCCTTAGCACAGAGAGGCCGCATATTTGCGTGAATTGCAGTCAATAGCGCTTTGCAGACAACTGATTTTTGGATGACATGACAGCCAACTACGGTGGTCATGTGATCTTAAGCTATGCCCCGCCTCTGGGCATCTTAACCCCATCATTCCTAAGCCTTTTTTTGACACTTGTTGCTTACAAGTTAAAGCCAGTATCTTTTGCTAGAAAATTACCTAGAACCCCCAAACATTTTATATATATATTTCTCTATCATCCATTGACAGACGCAGCTCCATATAATTCTTCACCATTGGGTTATGCTATAATACATCATACTGTATATTTTCTTGAAAACTACACTCAAACTAATTTTAGTGCACAAAATTAGACCCAGTTTTTCTGGTAAAATATAAAAGATGGCGCTGTGTCCGGTAATACGTCACCAACACCAAGACTGAAAATTGCGCACTCCTGTGAAATGGCAATAACTGCGGTACCTGAGATTGTCCATTGGCAACACTTTAAAAGCCTTTATAGGTTATCCGTGGGCTCTGGCACTAGAATGTTTTCTCTCACTATGAGGTTCATAGCGATACCTTACATGTGTGATGCAATCATTCTTTACATATGCATGCCAGACCTAAGCACACAATTGCATTTGGCATGATCATGGGGGCAGGCGGGAGTCATTTAAATTGTTCATTTTTAATAATATTTTTTTTATTCGCATTTTTTTTTTGTTACACTCTTTTAACCACTTCCTTACCGCTGGGCGTCATATGACATCCAGGGGTTTAGGTGGGGATATCTGAATGATGGGTGCAGATGCAGGCATCATTCAGATAATAGGGTTTTTCAGCCTGCGATTCCCTTCACCATAAGAACAATCATAGTGGCTGTTCAGCCGTTTGATTGTTCTTATAGGTGGCGGGAGAGGACATCTCCCCCTCCCGCCCCCTCCGGTGCTTCTACTGACTCTCCCGTGCGATCGGCGTGCCGGGGAAGGAATCGGCCGCTGGCGGAAGTACACCATAGAGACTGCTGAGGACCAGATGGTCCCCTGCAGTCTCTTTGACTCTTGAAGGCCAGGGCATGAGGTGATGACGTCACGCCTGGCCTGGCAGTTGTTAATACTGCTGTGACCTCGGTTGGATAGCCGAGATCGTTTTTTTTTTTTTATTTCAGGCTTTCCAGCCTGTAGGAGAGATTTGAGGTCTTATTGACCCCAGATCTCTCCATAAAGAGAACCTGTCATGCACTATTCCTATTACAAGGGATGTTTACAGTCCTTGTAATAGGAATAAAAGTGATAAAAAAAATAAAATATAAAAAAAAAATAAAAAAATTAAAGTGCCCTTATCTGTTACATGCAGAAGAGAACGTATGCGTTCGTCATGGCCACATATGTAATATTTAAATGGCGTTCAATCCATACATGTGAGGTATCGTAGCAAACGTTAGAGTGAGAGCAACAATTCTAGCACAAGACCTCCCCTGTAACTCTAAACTGGTAACCTGTAAACTTTTTTAAAGCATTGCCTATAGAGATTTTTAGGTACCAAGGTTTGGCGTCATTCCACGAGTGTGCGCAATTTTAAAGCCTGATATGTTGGGTATCTATTTACTCGACATAACATAATCTTTCACATTATACAACAAAATTGGGCTAACTGTAGTGTTTTTTTTTTTATTTATGAAAGTTTTTTTTTCCCATAAAAGCGCATCTGGAAAATTTCTGCGCAAATGCCGTGTGACATAAAAAGTTGCAATGACCACCATTTTATTCCCTAGGGTCTCTGCTAAAAAAATATATATAATGTTTGCGGGTTAATAGTAATTTTCTAGCAAAAAAATTATGAATTTTACATGTAGGAGCGGAGTGCCAGAAATGGCCTGGTATGGAAGTGGTTAAAATATATTTTTTCATAGGCAATGCTTTAAAAGCCTTTAAGTGCCGGTTCACATTCCTGCGATGTGGGAACGCTGGGAATATACAGCGTGTTCCTGCATCGCATCCGCACCCCTGGCAGTTCACACTGCCATATGTGACAGGCTGGGGGTGTCAATTAACAGTTAACAACACCCCCAGATCAGATCGCATATCGCAGTGCAATCTGAAAGTTCGCACAGGATCGGATCGCACTAGTGTAAACCACCATGCCATCCGATTCTGCTGCGGACCAAAAAAAGGGTCCTGTGCGAGTTAGGTGCGATTGCGGTGCAAATTCAGCCATACAAACTGTACCGCACAGAGATGGCATGTAATTTTAGGAGCAGTGCGCTCCGAATTACATGTGATCTCTGTGATCGCACAAATGTGAACCGGCACTTACAAAAAAAAAAAACAATATTTTTCATTTTCTTCTATATAACATTTTCAAAAAAAGAATAAACCATCAATTTTTTTCATCATTTTAGGCCAATTTGTATTCTGTTACATATTCTTGGTAAAAAAAAATCCCAATAAGTGCATTTTGATTGCTTTGCGCAAAAGTTATTGCGTCTACAAACTAGGGGAAAGATTTATGTCATTTTTTTTTCTACTAGTAATGGCGGTGATCTGCGATTTTTAGCGGACTGCGACATTGCGGCGGACAGATCGGACCCCTAACTGACATTTTTGACACTTTTGGGGGGACCAGTGACAGTACTACAGTAATCAGAGCTAAAAATATGCACTGTTACTGTAATAATGACACGGGCAGGGAAGGGGTTAACCCAGGGGTGATCAAAGGGTTAAGTGTGAGCCTAGGGGAGTTTTTTCTAACTGTATGGGGGATGGGCTTGTGAAATAAACTCAGAGACCTTTGATCCTATATGGGAGAATCACAGGCACTCTGTGAAAATTTCAGAGAGAAGAACGGTCTACTGTCTTTACAACAGCTGACTGGTGTTCTCTATCAGCGGGGAGCCATCGCGGGTGCACAGCGGTAATCGCGGCCGCCGGCCCTGTTGATCGGCATCCCTGCTGCCTAGTGGGGGTGGGTGCGTGCCGGCGGCGGCATGGGCTCTCCCCCCAGGAGTGCTCCCGCAAACCGCTGTACAGGTACGGCGATTGGCGCAGCTGAGCCAGCCTGCCGCAGTATATATGCGATGGGCGGTCGGCAAGTGTTGCAAGCTTTGGGCAGGGCAAACCTAAATCCTAATGAAAATGTCATTTAAACAAGCTGCTAGCAAGCTTCAGCAAGCAACCACCATTTTCCTACACAGCAAGAAGTGCTGAAGCTCCCCCAATTCTACTAGAAGCATGTTTAACCTCTCTGGCGGTCTAATTATGTACAGATTACTGTGCTAAAAGCGCTACATTGTTTTGCATGCAAATCTGTCCTTTTATATTTTAAAACTCACCTTCCCCTGCGATCCCCTGCTGTCCTCCCCTGCTGTCCTCCCCTGCCGTCCTCCCCCCGCTGTCCTCCCGCTGTGTGCTCGGCCGATGCTGACACCTGTCTTTCCGTTCCCTTCCCTGTGAGCGTTGCGACGCAGGGGGGTGGAACCGGCGGCAAATTCAAAAATGTAAATACACGAAATGAAATGATACAAAGTTGTGATCCTAACGGATTACACTGTATCATGCCATTTCACCACAGGATTTCACCTGGTGACTTTTCCAGTGCCCTGCCTGTGCTTTTCCAGTTCTTTGTGCCTGGAAAATAGAGAACGACCATGGCGTCCAAAAAGTTTTCTTTTTGCGCAAAAGCACTTTTAGACGAACTGGAAAATGGCAACAGCGAAACAAAGTTACTTGAAGAACTGAGCGATAGCGATTCATGGGAAAATTTGTCATCAGGTATGGAAAGTGACGACGGCGATGATTCCGATGTCTCTTTCTGGCACAAAACTCTGTTGGAAATTCTGAAGAATCATTTGATATACTTCCCAAATTCCACAAGCTATGTGCTAGGAAGAGACATCAGAATCATCGCTGTCGTCACTTTCCGTACCCGATGACCAATTTTCCCACAAATCGCTATCGCTTAGTTCTTCAAGTAACTCCGTTTCGCTTTCGCTGTTTTCCAGTTCGTCTAAAAGTGCTTTTGCGCAAAAAGAACGCTTTTTGGACGCCATGGTCGTTCTCTATTTTACAGGTACAAAGCACTGGAAAATCACAGGCAGGGCACTGGAAAAGTCACCCGGTGAAATTCTGTGGTTAAATGGGATGATACAGTGTAATCCGTTAGGATCACAGCTTTGTATCATGTCATTTGGTGTATTTACACTTGAATTTGCCGCCGGTTCCACCCCCCTGCGTCGCAACGCTCGCAGGGAAGAGAACCGGAAGGCAAGTGGCAGCAATCGGCCGAGCACAGAGCGGGGAGAGAGTATGAGGACGACGGGGAGGATGGCAGGGGGGACGGCAGGGGATCGCAGGGAAGGCGAATAACATTCTGTGGTAATCCCAAGTGTGGCTCGGGGTTACTGCTTTTGGTACTGAAAGTTAACCCCGAGCCACACTCGGGAATACCCCCAGGGAGGTTAATGTGACAGTCAGCTCTCTGTGATGTGTGTATCACCTCTCTAAACTGGAGTGCTTTAAATGCATCAATAAAGCTGCTAGAAGTTGGGAAGAAGTTTGCAGCTCATACTGATCTTACTCAAACTAATGCCTGTGGGAACAAGGCTTAAGCCAAAGGTCCCCAAACTATGGCAAGGTGGTTTCCATAGACCAGCCCCTGTGAGAAGGCCCTACATGCAGAGCTTTCTCATTGCAAGCTACTGTATTCAGAAAGTCTGAGGGTGGAAGGCAGATGGTTCCAGCACCTGGCATTATTTCAGACACCCTTAGGTGGCATGAACTCCTTTCCAATGGTGCTTATAGGCCTGGTTGTGACCTCCCTATGAGGGAAAGCACAGGGGATGAAAACTGAAAGTTGAGTCTCATAGAACACCAATGCTGGGCCACCTTTTCCTATTAACACAAGGACCCCATTCCTTCCACTGACATAATGGCATTCATAATGCCTAAAGACCACCGATCTGGTAGTATGCATTTTTTTGACCCCCCTCCCACCTCAAAACAGAGTTGTTTGGAGCCTGTTTACAGAAATTCATTTTTTGGGCTTTAGCACTTTCTGAGCCACTGACCCAGAAACACATGCAAAGATTTTCTGATGTCACTTGTTGCTCTGAGGCTGTGACTCCCATTGTATAGAAGTCAGAGAACCAACTGGACAGCTAAGTAACTAGCAGGAACCGGCCGAGATCGGAACCATGTATGGGCAGGCTGAATGTACCCTAGTTGATCGATCAACCTGGGTACAACCAGCCTGTCCGAGTTTATAGGCGATTATTGCTAGTGGCTGTTATAGCTGCTAGCAAAAATCACTGTGTTCTCTCAGTGCGGACAGCTTCCCCCGCCAGGAGAACACAATGGCTCTGTGGGAGTCGGTGTTGATGGGGAAATCGATCGATTTTCTTTATTGCAACCCATGGTTGCAGGAAAGAAGTTCGCTCTGTGTAAGGCTTGGCTTAGAAAATCAGTGCTCCTCATCTCACCCATTGATTCTCACCTTTCTAGTGGAATGTCATTTGAAATTTATTATAAGAAGATCTTGGAGTAGTCATATAAGAAGGCAAAAATGACCCAACCCACCAGGATACACTTAGAAGGTAAAATTTGACTTTTTAGTGGATTGATCCCTTTAAGTATATGATAATTATGTCATGAATTACATAGTTGATCCTCAGTTACCAAAAAGAGAAATGGCTTTTCCTGAGTAGGTTGTATTCATCACAAGCATGTGACACCTTGTCCTGAAACCTACAACTCCCCTTTCCCTATTTATATATGTGAGCCAGGGCCGGCCCTACAATGGGTCCCAGTGGATCCTTTGGACCCAGGCGGCAGTTGAGCAGGGGTGGCCGCTGCCCGGCCGCCACCTCTACATCCCACCAGAAAGGCAGCCAGTGTAGGAGAAAAAAAAGCGAAATTGCCGGTAACCGGGTAACAAACTAGTCAGCGTTGTTGCGGCCGCGGATGGGAATGTACAAAATACACTGGTCCGGCTGCAGCACCGTCTCTGTCTCAGCTCCACAGTTTATCTCCCACTATGCTGCTGGCTGAGGAGCAGGTGAGCGGTACGAGCGGCAACCGCATTGGTTTGGAGCAGCGTGGGTGGGTGGGCGGGCTGTGGGCATGGCTTGTGGGGCGGAGGCAGAGCCAGTGCGGCGCGGGCGCAGGGAATAGAGAGCAGAACAGGTTTCCAGGCAGCATATAGCACACAGCACACACCGCTTACTTACCACCAGTGCTGCAAGAAGGCTCGGGTACACCACTTTGCCAGCTGAGGAGTGAGTTCTAATAAATATAGGTAATGTGAGTGGCTGGTTTAATTTGTTGTTTTTTTTTAATGTCCAAAATAAAATGCAACCCACACACTATGATGTCAAATCAATCAAGTAATAAAAATTGCATTCAGCAGCGCTTCCATATGTCTGCACATATCAAGTGTAAATGACTAGAAAGTCCCCAATATTGAGTATAGTCATTGAACAATAAGAACAGAAACCATCATGAAAGTTGTAGTACATATATTGCTGAAAGAAATTTCAAATCAGCTCAATATATATACAGTAGCTTGACCATCTGCGGTACTCCCAGTGCTCATATGGGTAAGATTATACTGTGTCCTCCACCACACCATCAGTGCACCCCATAGCAATGGGCACCCATATCCCATACCCATAATCTTTTTCCATACAATGAGAATCCTGTGTTTAGGCTCTTATTACTGCTATAGCTGACCTTGGAAGCTGCTACTAGCACAATTGTTTCCCCAAATTATGGCTCTAACAGTTATGTACTAAAGAAAAAAAACTCCACCAGGGGGCGCTCCCCTCAGAAATAATACTGTGCAAGATTAAAAATCTCAGTAATTGTGCTTAACCCTCCTAGCGGTATTCCCGAGCGTGGCTCGGGGTTACATTTCAGAGCCAAAAGTGGTAACCCCGAGCCACACTCGGGGTACCGCCAGAAGCATCGCTGGATCCTGTAAAAGAGGTTTCTTACCTTGTCACCGGGATCCAGCGATGTGTCTAGCGGCGGTTCTTCCTCCCGATCGTCTCCGTGCTCCGGCTTCCGTCTCCTGCGACGTGACGTACATTGCAAATTCAAATGTAAAAACACACCAAACACACTGACACCATTCAAAATAAAATAAAATCACATTAGTTTGCCCCCCAGTGCCCTTTCCTGCAGTTTTACTGTACTTCTTATGTAAATATATATATATATACATAATTCTTGTGAATGAGCAGCCCAAACCAACTGTATACATTATATATCTATATATATATACAGTAATAAATGTATACATTTGGTTTGGGCTGCTCATTCACAAGAATTGCATGCAAAACAATGGTACCGCTTTCAGCACCTAGATTCCAAAAAATTCATACCGCCAGGGAGGTTAATAAACCTAAAAAGTTAAAGAAAAACCATTAAACCTTTCACTGCCAAGATTTCTGCTAGGAGGGGGAATTGGTGGGGGGGCGGGGGGGGGAGTGAGTTGGGAAAAAGATTTGAACTGTGAGGGGGGGGGGGCTGTCAGGTCAGCTGTTTGGGGCCCCTGTCAGGAGGCTTTTCGGGGCCCCTGTGATTTCTAATGGCAGCTCTGATCCTGAGTGTGAAAAAGTGATTTCTCTTCCCTCCAACTAGAAAGGAGGAGAGAAAACGCCGACAGATCATTTACAGTACAAACCGGGTCCAGGTCTCTATTGTCCCCCCCCCCCCACACACACACACATATCCAGACACTGGACCCGACCTCACTGGTAAGGTGACATGACAGCTAATGACACTTACCGTCTCTCCTGGATACAGATGATTAGATATAGAAGCTGTAATGTCAGAAAAATCCGCTGTAGGGCGCTGTGACGGCAGTGACAGGAGACACTCCCTCTCCCTGGCAACCACAGTAAAAATGGCGCCGCTCTGCCTGCGCGTGCCACACGTCACATGATCCGCCTGCCCCCTGCACCAATCAGAGGAAGCGCGAGCCCACCTCCGCGCGCTGCCAGTGAGGCCGCTCCATCCCCGATGCTTACTGACAGGAGTGAGAGAGCTGGGGAGAGGATTAGACTTTGTCCTCCCTCCAGCCTGCAGGTGGCAATAGAGAGCGCCGCTGTATAGTGAGGGAAGACTGCCCGTCCTCCCTCTATCACCCTGGTCACATGGCTGGAGGGAGGAAAACAAAACATGCTTCCCGGTGTGGTGGTAAGTACAAGGGGGGAGAACTCAGCCCAAGACCTTCCCTCTCTCCTCCTCACACCTCTCCTCTCCTCCTCATCCTTAGAGCCCTCTCACCTACCCCTCTGCTCTCTTCCCTAGAACCCCATCTCATCACCTACCCCCCCCCCCCCGATCTCATCACCTACCCCCCCCCCATCTCATCACCTACCCCCCCCATCTCATCACCTACCCCCCCATCTCCTCACCTCCCCTCACCTCCCCCCCCCCATCTCCTCACCTACCCCCCCTCCATCTCCTCACCTACCCCCCCATCTCCTCACCTACCCCCCCCATCTCCTCACCTACCCCCCCCATCTCCTCACCTACCCCCCCATCTCCTCACCTACCCCCCCATCTCCTCACCTACCCCCCCATCTCCTCACCTACCCCCCCATCTCCTCACCTCCCCCCCCCATCTCCTCACCTCCCCCCCCCCATCTCCTCACCTACCCCCCCTCCATCTCCTCACCTACCCCCCCTCCATCTCCTCACCTACCCCCCCCCCCCCCATCTCCCCACCTACCCCCCCCCCCCCCATCTCCCCACCTACCCCCCCCATCTCCCCACCTACCCCCCCCATCTCCCCACCTACCCCCCCATCTCCTCACCTACCCCCCCCATCTCCTCACCTACCCCCCCCCCCCCCCCATCTCCTCACCTACCCCCCCCCCCCATCTCCTCACCTACCCCCCCCCCCCATCTCCTCACCTACCCCCCCCCCCATCTCCTCACCTACCCCCCCCCCCCATCTCCTCACCTACCCCCCCATCTCCTCACCTACCCCCCCCCCCAATCTCCTCACCTACCCCCCCCCCCCAATCTCCTCACCTACCCCCCCCCCCCCATCTCCTCACCTACCCCCCCCCATCTTCTCACCTACCCCCCCATCTTCTCACCTACCCCCCCCCATCTCCTCACCTACCCCCCCCCCCCCCCCCCAGGCTTATATTATATGGAGCCCAGAAAATGTCATTGGTAATCCTTGTTAAAGTCTCCCAGTAAATCTATCAGTGCTTTTCCCATCAGCCTGTCAGTCTATTCTCTTTTTATTTATTGATTTATTTTACCATGAAAGCAGACATTTATTTTCTACATTTTCATCTTATTTTTTTATTTCCATGACTTTCTTGCATTTATAAAGCATTTCTCTGCTAAAGCCCCCCTCTGGACGAACTCTTCACCACTTTATCCAAAACAACAGCAAAACCATAAATGTTGGCTTAGTGCCGCTTCACATTTCTGCCATCACAGAGATGGCATGTAATTCTGAGCGCTCCTAAAATAACATGCCATCTCTGTGCGCTGCAAATTCACCCATACAGATTGTATGACTGAATTCCCACCGCAATCGCACCCATCTCGCACAGGACTCTTTTTTTGGTCAGCAGCAGAATCGGATGGCATGGTGGTTCACACTAGTGTGATCCGATTCTGTGCCAACTTATAGATTGCACTGCGATATGCCATCTGATCTGGGGGTGTCGTTAACTTTTAATTGACACCCCCAGTGTATCGCATATGGCAGTGTGAACTGCCAGGGGTGCGGATGCGATGCGGGAACACGCTGTATATTCGCAGCGTTCCCGCATCGCAGAAATGTGAACCGACACTTATACAATAATTTTTAATGTATTTTTATGAAAATCCATGAGTAAAAATACATTGTAATTAAAAATAGCCAACAATAAAATGACTTTAAAAATATATTTTATGCATCAATAATAGTGGTGGGGGAGGGGATGTATGCTCAGAAATGAGGACACCCGTTGATTGAAAAGATGGATTTTGTATGCAGTGAAGTAACAATTGCCACCACAGTCCATGCAGCTGCTATGGTGCCTGGGTGGGGGAGGGGGGGGGGGGGCTGTTGGCTCTGACCCTGTACCCCCATTGTGATATTTCCAATAAAAAGAGCTGATGTTAGATATATAGGGGTCTTCAGGATCATTATTGTCCTTTGTCACTAATTCCCCTTTGCAGGCTGTGCAGTAAAAATAATTTATCTGTCTTAGTAGAGAACCCCCCTCTCTTCCTCACCCCCTCTCTTCCTCACCCCCTCTCTTCCTCACCCCCTCTCTTCTTTTGACCCCCCCCCTTTCCTTAGAACCTCCCTCTTCCTCAGACCCACCCCTCTCCTATACCCCATAGCACACATAACATAGTGATGATGACGCGGAAGGGGGCGGTAACCGTTTCGGTAACCGTACTCCCGTCTCATCACGTTCATGCGGCCGGCCCGCCCTCCAGTGACGCTTCCGCTGCCTCATTGGTTGATAATCTCCCGGCTGTTACTGCTGCTGCTAGCCAGTCACAGTGTCTCCAGGCAAACTGCGGCCGGCCCTCCCCGCTGCCTGATTGGGTCATCTCCTCGGCTGCTGCTGGCCACTGACTGACAGTAAGGGCAAACTGCGGACCCGGAAGGACACCTACCTGTACCAGTGCTATACTCTGAATGTAATAATGCCCCCCCTCAGTGCTTTTTAGCCCCCCCAGTGTTCTTTAGCCCCCCCCCCCAGTGTTCTTAGTCCCCCGCAGTGCATTTAGTCCCCCCCCCGTGCTCTTAGCCCCCCCCCCCGGTGCTCTTCAGCTCTCCACAGTGCTTTTCATCTCTCCCCCCCCCCCCCATGCTTTCTGGCTCCTCCAGTGCTCTCCAGCTCCCTGGCTCCCCCCTCAGTGATTTCCAGTTCCCCCAGACAGTGCTCTCCAGTCCCCCCCCCCCCTCTCCCCCTGTGCTCTCCATCCCCCTGGGTACTCGACGCCGAATTAAAAAAAAACTGACTGCATTCAAAACAGCCAAACTTGGTGTTTTGAATGCTTGTCGGTGCTGGGGGGGGGGGGGGTCGGTTGGGTCTTTTAGACACCCATATCCCTCCACAAGGAGTACCTGCAGAAAAAAAAAAGAATAAAAAAATACCAATATCCGATCACCAAAACATCAGTATCGGCATTAAAAAAACGATATCCGTCGATCGCCACTAATTTTAACCCACCTCCCCTCTTCTGCACTTGTGGTACTGTCAGTATTAATAACCCCCTCCCCCCACATTGGTGGTCATGGAATGGGTTACATTTCAATGCCATTGACCACCAATGTGGGAAAGGGGGTTAATTATACTGACACCTGTGCTAGGGGTTAATAATGCAGCCTCTGACATCAATACTAAGGGATCTTTAATGTGTCCAATGACATCAATACTGGGGGGTTTAATGCGTTCACTGACACCAATACTGGGGGGTTTAATGCGTTCACTGACATCAATACTGGGGGGTTTAATGCGTTCACTGATATCAATACTGGGGGGTTTAATGCGTCCACTGACATCAATACTGGGGGGTTTAATGCTTTCACTGACATCAATACTGGGGGGTTTAATGCGTTCACTGACATCAATACTGGGGGGTTTAATGCTTTCACTGACATCAATACTGGGGGATCTTTAATGCGTTCACTGACACCAATACTGGGGGGTTTAATGCGTTCACTGACACCAATACTGGGGGATCTTTAATGCTTTCACTGACATCAATACTGGGGGGTTTAATGCGTTCACTGACATCAATACTGGGGGGTTTAATGCGTCCACTGACAACAATACTGGGGGGTTTAATGCGTCCACTGACACCAATACTGGGGGGTTTAATGCGTCCACTGACACCAATACTGGGGGGTTTAATGCGTCCACTGACATCAATACTGGGGGGTTTAATGCGTTCACTGACACCCATACTGGGGGGGGTTTAATGCGTTCACTGACACCCATACTGGGGGGGTTTAATGCGTTCACTGACATCAATACTGGGGGGTTTAATGCATTCACTGACATCAATACTGGGGGGTTTAATGCGTTCACTGACACCAATACTGGGGGGTTTAATGCGTTCACTGACATCAATACTGGGGGATCTTTAATGCGTTCACTGACATCAATACTGGGGGGTTTTAATGCGTTCACTGACACCAATACTGGGGGGTTTAATGCGTCCACTGACACCAATACTGGGGGGTTTAATGCGTTCACTGACATCAATACTGGGGGATCTTTAATGCGTTCACTGACATCAATACTGGGGGATCTTTAATGCGTCCACTGACATACTGGGGGGTTTAATGCGTCCACTGACACCAATACTGGGGGGTTTAATGCATCCACTAACACCAATACTGGGGGGTTTAATGCGTCCACTAACACCAATACTGGGGGGTTTAATGCGTTCACTGACACCCATACTGGGGGGTTTAATGCGTTCACTGACATCAATACTGGGGGATCTTTAATGCGTCCACTGACATCAATACTGGGGGGTTTAATGCGTTCACTGACACCAATACTGGGGGGTTTAATGCGTTCACTGACATCAATACTGGGGGGTTTAATGCGTCCACCGACATCATTGCTGCGAGTTTTGTTGTGCCCACTGAATTCAGTGCTGAGGGTCTTTATTGCATCCACTGACATCATTGCTGGGGGTTTTAATGCGTCCACCTGCACCAATGCTGGGGGTTATTAATGTAGGGGGAGGGGTTTAATAATACTGATACCTGTGCTAGGGGTTAATAATGCAGCCTCTGACACCAATGCTTGGAGGTCTTTAATGCATCCACCGACATCAATGCTGGGAGTCTTTTTTGCATAGACTGACACTAATACTAGGGGGTCTTTATTGCGTCCACTGACATCAATGCTGAGGGGGGTCTTTATTGCCTTCACTGACCTCAATGCTGGGGGTCTTTATTGCATCCACTGACATCAATGCTGGGGGTCTTTATTGCCTTCACTGACATCAATGCTGGGGTCTTTATTGCCTTCACTGACATCAATACTGAGGGGGGTCTTTATTGCATCCACTGACATCAATTCTGGGGGTCTTTTTTGCCTTCACTGACATCAATGCTGGGGGTCTTTATTGCATCCCTTGACATCAATGCTGGGGGTCTTTATTGCATCCACTGACATCAATGCTGGGGGTCTTTATTGCATCCCTTGACATCAATGCTGGGGGTCTTTATTGCATCCACTGACATCAATGCTGGGGGTCTTTTTTGCCTTCACTGACATCAATGCTGGGGGTCTTTATTGCATCCACTGACATCAATGCTGGGGGTCTTTATTGCCTTCACTGACATCAATGCTGGGGGTCTTTATTGCATCCACTGACATCAATGCTGGGGGTCTTTATTGCATCCACTGACATCAATGCTGGGGGTCTTTTTTGCCTTCACTGACATCAATGCTGAGGGGGGTCTTTATTGCCTTCACTGACATCAATGCTGAGGGGGGTCTTTATTGCCTTCATTGACATCAATGCTGGGGGTCTTTATTGCCTTCACTGACATCAATGCTGTGGGTCTTTATTGCATCCACTGACATCAATGCTGGGGGTCTTTATTGCATCCACTGACATCAATGCTGGGGGTCTTTATTGCCTTCACTGACATCAATGCTGTGGGTCTTTTTTGCCTTCACTGACATCAATGCTGGGGGTCTTTATTGCATCCACTGACATCAATGCTGGGGATCTTTATCGCATCCACTGACATCAATGCTGGGGGTCTTTTTTGCCTTCACTGACATCAATGCTGAGGGGGGTCTTTATTGCCTTCACTGACATCAATGCTGAGGGGGGTCTTTATTGCCTTCATTGACATCAATGCTGGGGGTCTTTATTGCATCCACTGACATCAATGCTGGGGGTCTTTATTGCATCCACTGACATCAATGCTGGGGGTCTTTATTGCATCCACTGACATCAATGCTGGGGGGTCTTTATTGCCTTCACTGACATCAATGCTGGGGGGTCTTTATTGTCTTCACTGACCTCAATGCTGGGGGGGGGGGTCTTTATTATGTCCACTAATATCAATGCTGGGGGTTTTTTAATGCTTCCACTGACATCAATGCTGGGGGTCTTTATTGCCTTCACTGACATCAATGCAGAGGGGGGTCTTTATTGTCTTCACTGACATCAATACTGGGGGGTTTAATGCGTCCACTGACATCATTGCTGCGAGTTTTGTTGTGCCCACTGAATTCAGTGCTGAGGGTCTTTATTGCATCCACTGACATCATTGCTGGGGGTTTTAATGCGTCCACCTGCACCAATGCTGGGGGTTATTAATGTGGGGGAGGGGTTTAATAATACTGGCACCTGTGCTAGGGGTTAATAATGCAGCCTCTGACACCAATGCTAGGGGATCTTAAATGCGTCCACTGACATTAATTCTGGGGTTTTTTAACCACTTGCCGACCGCCGCACGACTATCTACGTCGGCGGTCAGCCCCTCACAGGCAAACCAACGTAGGGCTACGTTGCTTGCTTGTGAGGGTCCAGGGAGCGAGCGCGCGCCCCGCGTGGTCACGGACCCCCCCCCCGCGCGTGTTACCAGCGGACCCGATGTCCGCCGGCCACTCGGCGATCGGCGGGGGAGAGGGAGAATGTCAGGCAGCTTGTGTAAACAAGCGACCTGTCATTCTCCTCGCTGTAAAGACACTGATCACATGGATCTACTATGTAGATTCGTTGATCAGTGTCCTTACAGCTCAAGCCACAGCCAATCACAGTAGAAAGCACGCCCCTAGGGACACACACAGCCCCTCCCTCCCAAATAAAGTTAACCCCTTCACTACCAGTGTATTTTTACAGTAACAGTGCATATATTTAGCACTGATTACTGTAGAAATGTCACTGGTAACCCCAAAAGTGTCAAAAATGTCAGTCAAGGGTCCGATCTGTCCGCCGCAATGTCGCAGTACCGCAAAAAAATCGCAGATCGCCGCCATTACGCGTTAAAAAAAAAACAACAAAAATGACAAAAATCTTTCCCTTTGTTAGTAAACGCGATAACTTTTGTGCAAACCAATCAAAATACGCTTTTTGCGATATTTTTTACCAAACATAGGTAGCATAAAACAAATTGGCCGAAAATTTAAATTTTTACATTTTTTTGGGGGGGAATTTCATATAAAAAATGTGAAAAATATTGCTATTTTTGCAAAATTGACGCTCTTTTTTTTTTTGTTTATAGCGCATGATCAAAAAATCGCACAGGTGATCAAATACCACCAAAAGAAAGCTCTGTTTGTGGGAAAAAACGGACGCCAAATTTGTTTAGGTACAGCGTCGCACGACCGCGCAATTGTCCGTTAAAGTCATGCAGTGCCGAATCGCAAAATACCCCCTGGTCGGAATGGGGGTAAAATCTTCCGGGGCTTAAGTGGTAATGCATCCACTGACACCAATGCTGGGGGGGGGGGGGGGGGGGGCTTTTAATGCGTCCACTGAAACCAATACTGGTCAATTTTAATGTGGTAATGCATCCGCTGACGCCAATACTGGGGGGGTTTTAATGTGTCCAGTGACGCCAATGCTGGGGGAGGGGGGTGTTTACTGAGTCCCTTGACACCAATGCTGAGGGGTTTTAAAGCGTCCACTGACACCAATGCTTGGGGGTCTCTAATGCATCCGCAGACATCAATGGTGGGGGCTATTAATGTATTCACTGACATCATTGCTGGGGGTTTTAATGCGTCCACTCACTTCAATGCTGGGGGTTTTAATGCGTCCACTGACATCAATGCTGGGGTTATTTAATGCGTCCACTGACATCAATGCTGGGGGGGGTCTTTTTTGCATTCACTGACATCAATGCTGGGAGTCTTTTTTGCGTAGACTGACACTAATACTAGAGGGTCTTTATTGCGTCCACTGACATCAATGCTGGGGGTCTTTATTGCCTTCACTGACCTTAATGCTGGGGGTCTTTTTTGCCTTCACTGACATCAATGCTGGAGGTCTTTATTGCATCCACTGACACCAATGCTGGGGGTTTCAATGCGTCCACCTGCACATGAGTGCTGGGGGGGGGGGGGGGGTCTTTAATGCATCAATAGACATCAATGCTGGGACATTTTAATGCCTTCCCTGATATCAATGCTGGGGGGGGGGGGGGGTTTAATGCATCCACTGACATCATTGCTGGGGTTAATGTGGGGGAGGGGTTTAATAATACTGGCACCTGTGCTAGGGGTTAATAATGCAGCCTCTGACACCAATGCTAGGGGATCTTAAATGCATCCACTGACATTAATTCTGGGGTTTTTTAATGCGTTCACTGACATCAATGCTGGGGAATTTTAATGCGTCCAGTGACGCCAATGCTGGGGGAGGGGGGGTTTACTGAGTCCCTTGACACCAATTCTGAGGGGTTTTAAAGCGTCCACTGACACCAATGCTTGAGGGTCTCTAATGCATCCACTGACATTAATGCTGGAGGTCTTTAATGCATCCGCAGACATCAATGGTGGGGGCTATTAATGTATTCACTGACATCATTGCTGGGGTTATTTATTGCGTCCACTGACATCAATGCTGGGGGTCTTTATTGCATTCACTGACATCAATGCTGGGAGTCTTTTTTGCGTAGACTGACACTAATACTAGGGGGTCTTTATTGCGTCCACTGACATTAATGCTGGGGGTCTTTATTATGTCCACTGATATCAATGCTGAGAGTCTTTAATGCGTCCACTGACATCAATGCTGGGGGTCTTTATTGCATCCACTGACATCAATGCTGGGGGTCTTTATTGCATCCACTGACATCAATGCTTAGGGGGGTCTATATTGCGTTCACTGAACTCAATGCTGGAGGTCTTTAACCACTTTATGACCGCCCGCCTCACGAGCAGGCAGCTAGGGGGCGAGCGCTTGTCAGTGGGAAAGCCGATGCACAGGGCAAGCGGCTCCAATTGCCGCCTGACACCCGCGATTGTTCCCCGCTGAGAGAGAAGAACGGTCAGCTGTTGAAAACACAGCCGGCCTTCCTTCTCCCTGGAATGATCATAGCGCCCCTGTGATCCTGCTATATAGGAACACAGGTCTCTGTGATCATTTCACAAGCCACGCCTCTAGGTACACATTTAACCGCGATCACTCAGTGTTAACCCCTTCCCTGCCAGTGTCATTAGTACAGTAACAGTGCATATTTTTAGCACTGATTACTGTAGTAATGTCACTGGTCCCCCCCAGAAGTGTCAAAAATGTCAGTCAGGGGTCCGATCTGTCCGCCGCAATGTCGTAGTCCCGCTAAAAATCGCAGATCGCGACCATTACTAGTAAAAAAATTAAAATGACATAAATCTTTCCCATAGTTAGTAGACGCGATAACGTTTGCGCAAACCAATCAAACTACGCTTATTGTGATTTTTGTTTACCAGAAATATGTAGCAGAAAACAAATTGGCCAAAAATGTAAAAAAAAAATAGATTTTTAAATTTTTTTTGGGGAATGTTATATAGCAGAATGTAAAAAATATTGTGTTTTTTTTTTTTTTCAGAATTGTCGCTCTTTTTTTTTGTTTTAGTCCCCCTTCACACTGGGGCGACCTGTGAGGCGACCTGGTCGCCTCACAGGTCGCCGTAGGTCGCCTTCCATAGAGAAGCTGCGGACCCCTTCTAATAGTCGCTCCGACTTAGAAAAAGGGTCCGGAGCTTCTTTGGGGCGACCCGGAGCGACCTGCATAGACTTCAATGTTATGAAGTCCGTGCCGGCTGCTCCGAGGTCGCGGCGCGCTGCTCGCACCGCGACCTCGGAGGTCGCCCCTGGAAGTCGGATCGCCCCAGTGTGAACGGGGCCTTATAGCGCAAAAAATAAAAATCGCACAGGTGATCAAATACCACCAAAAGAAAGCTCTATTTGTGGGAAATAAAGGACATCATTTTTATTTATGTACAGCGTCGCAGGACTGCGCAATTCTTCGTTAAATCAACGCAGTGCCGAATCACAAAATATGGCCTGGTTAGTAAGGGGGCAAATCCTTCCGGTCCAGAAGTGGTTAATGCATCAATAGACACCAATGCTGGGGGTTTTAATGCGTCCACTGACATCATTGCTGGGGAGTTTTAATGCGTCCACTGACATTAATGCTGGGGGTCCTTAATGCATCCACTGACATCAAAATGGGGGTCCTTAATGCATCCACTGACATCAATGCTGGGGGTCTTTATTGCATCCACTGACATCAATGATGGGGGTCTTTACTGCATCCACTGACATCAATGCTGGGGGGGTCTTTAATGCGTCCACTGACATCAATGATGGGGGTCTTTACTGCGTTCACTGACATCAATAATGGGGGGTTTTAATGCGTCCACTGACATCAATGCTGGGGGGAGGGGTCTTTATTGCCTTCACTGATCTCAGTGCTGGAGGTCTTTAACCAATTTACGTCCGCTTGCCGCAGTTATACTGTGGCAGGCAGCCGCTCCTGGGCAAACCGCCGTAGCTATATGTCGCTCAGGCGCAGGCAGCTAGAGGGCGAGCGCTCGTCAGCGGGAAAGCCGATGCACAGGGCAAGCGGCTCCGGTTGCGGTCTTGACACCCGCGATTGTTCCCCGCTGAGAGAGAAGAACGGTCAGCTGTTGTAAACACAGCCGGCCTTCCTTCTCCCTGGAATGATCATAGAGCCCCTGTGATCCTGCTTTATAGGAACACAGGTCTCTGTGATCATTTCACAAGCCACACCCCCCCCCCCCCCACAGTTAGAAACCCATTCCTAGGTACATATTTAACCCCCTGATCACCCACAGTGTTAACTTCTTCCCTGCCAGTGTCATTAGCACAGTAACAGTGCATATTTGTGGCACTGATTACTGAGGTAATGTCACTGGTCCCCCCAAAAATGTCAGTCAGGGGTCCGATCTGTCCACCACAATGTCATAGTCCTGCTAAAAATCGCAGATTGTGACCATTACTAGTAAAAAAAATAAATAAAAATGACATAAATCTTAGTAGACGCGATAACTTTTGCGCAAACCAATCAAAATACGCTTATTGTGATTTTTGTTTACCAAAAATATGTAGTAGAAAACAAATTGGCCTAAAATGTTAAAAAATGCTAATGTTATAAAGCAGAATGTGAAAAATATTGTTTTTTTTTTTTTTTCAGAATTGTCGCTCTTTTTGTGGGAAATAAAGGACATCATTTTTATTTATGTACAGCGTCGCAGGACTGCGCAATTCTTTGTTAAATTAACGCAGTGCCGAATCACAAAATATGGCCTGGTTATTAAGGGGGCAAATCCTTCCGGTCCAGAAGTGGTTAATGCATCAATAGACACCAATGCTGGAGAGTTGTAATGCATCCAATGCTGGGGGTTTTAATATGTCCACTGACATCAATGATGGGGGTCTTTAATGCATCCACTGACATCAATCCTGGGGGTCTTTAATGCGTCCACTGACATCAATCCTGGGGGTCTTTAATGCGTCCACTGACATCAATGCTGGGGGTCTTTTTTATGTCCACTGACATCAATCCTGGGGGGTCTTTAATGTGTCCACTGACATCAATCCTGGGGGTCTTTAATGCGTCCACTGACATCAATGCTGGGGGGTCATTATGTCCACTGACATCAATCCTGGGGGTCTTTAATGCGTCCACTGACATCATTGCTGGGGTTCTTTAACCACTTACCGCATAGTAACATACTGATACGTCGGTACACTTTGCGGGTTTATACCGGGATGATGCCTCTAGTTAGAGGCATCATCCCGGTACCGTGGTTTGAAGCCGACGGTCGGCTTTCCGTCGGTAACGACCGATGCGGCTCGGGAGCCGCTCGATCGTTACCCGGGGGGGGGGCGGGAGGGGACGCCCCCCCCTCCCGCCGCCTTCCGTGGCTTTGTCCGGGGCTCCCGTCCCACCGGGAGCCCAGAGCATTCAGCCGGCACATCCGCCGGCTGGATGGAGTCCCGATGAATGCCGGAAACGGCATCGATCGGGGCTCCAATGACGTAACCCGGAGGCGGCGTCCATGACGTCACTTCCGGGTTACTGTGCTGCAAAAGGCGGCAAATTTAAAAAAACGGCTGTATGCAAAAATGCCGTTTTTGGCGTTTTGCATACAGGGAAGTGTAGTGGAGGGGTCCAGAGTCTTTTAGACCCTCGATCCCTCCATAAAGTGTACCTGTCACACATATTGCTGTCACAAGGGATGTTTACATTGCTTGTGACAGCAATAAAAGTGATCAGATTTTTTATTTTTTTTTAAAAACCTGTAATAAAGTTTAAAAAAAATAAATAAATAGGAAAAAAAAATAAATAAATTTGCCGCCCCCGTCACCGTTAGCTCGCGCACAAAAAGAAACGTATACGCAATTTAATCGCTGTTCAAACCCCACATGTGAGGTATTGCCGCGATCGCCGGAGCGTGCGCAATAATTTAAAAAAAAGAGCTACACTCGACCTCTAAACTGGTAACCGTTAAATAAATTTAAAGCGTCGCAGATTGAGATCTCTATTGACCGTAGTTTGTCGCCATCCCACGGGGGGGCGCAATTTTAAACCGTAACATGTTGGGTATCTATTTACTCGGCGTGACATCATCTTTCACAATATACAAAAAAAATGGGCTAACTTTACTGTTTAGTATTTTTTAAATGCAGTGAAATGTGATTTTTCAATTTTTTTCCAAAAAAATGGCGTTTTAAAGACCGCTGCGCAAATACCGCTTGACAAAAAGTTTTGCAATGACCGAAATTTTATTCTCCAGAGTCTTTGCTAAAAAAATATACATAATGTTTGGGGGTTCTAAGTAGTTTTCTAGGAAAAAATACTGGTTTTAACTTTACACAAAAAGTGTCCGAAATAGGGCTGGGGCTTAAGTGGTTAATGCGTCCACTGACATTAATGCTGGGGGGTCATTATGTCCACTGACATCAATCCTGGGGGCCTTTAATGCGTCCACTGACATCAATGCTGGGGGTTTGTTTTGTCATGTTTTTGGGGTTGTGTTCAATATGTGCAAAGAGAGATCACACACATACTTAAAAGTATAACATTTATTAAAAGTAATGACAGATAAAGATAAAGAAAATCTAACAAGAATACTTAACTAAAGACGTTTCCTTCCATGGAGTCCCATTTGCTATTATGCAACATGGCACAGGTAATCAGGACCAGACACTTGCCTCATGGCTGTTCTGGGTGAGACTAAAGTCTTACCAGTTTGGGCAGTGGTATTTAGACTTGTAAATGGAAAAGACCACCCCTGGCCAACACCCTTGTAAGCAACAATATGACATTCACATTCCTGAGGAGAAAGGGCTCGCTTATCCATTGTTTGGACAGTGATTTCACCTTTTAAGGGGAAGGGTGGGCTTGGTCATCCTGCATTCCTCAAGCCTTACATCAGAAAGGTATAAGCTATACATATGACCTTATATGGCTTCTTGACCAGGTTTTTAATGCGTCCGCCGGCACCGATACCGGGGAGTTTTAATGTGTGCACTGATGATCAATGGTGGGGATCTTTTTTGCGTCCACTGACACCAATGCTGGGGGGTCTATAAATACTTCCACTGATATTAATGCTGGGGGGGGGATGTAATGTGTCCACTGACATCAATGCTGGGGGGTCTATAAATACGTCCACTGACATCAATGATGGGGGGGGGGATGTAATGTGTCCACTAACATCAATGCTGGGGGGTCTATAAATGCATCCACTGACATTAATGCTGGGCATCTTTAATGTGTCCACTGACATCAATGCTGGGGGGTTTTATTGCGTCCACTAACATCAATGATGGGGGGGGTTTGCGTCCACTGACATCAATGATGGGGGGGATTTTATTGCGTCCACTGACATCCATGCTGGGGGTTTTAATGAGTCCACTGACACCAATGCTGGGGGTCTTTATTTCATCCACTGACACCAATGCTGGGGGGTCTTTAACCTCTTGCTGACCAGCAACTGCAGTATTACTGCGGCAGTATTACTGGGGCAGGGCGGCTCGGCTGCGCAAAATCACATAGGTCTATGTGATTTTGTGCACGAAGCCGAGGCATGAGGTGTTTAGACACAGCGGAAGGTGGGCCATGGGAGGAGCGGCGGCAATTACCGCTGGCCTCCCGCAGTCGTCTGAGAAACTGATAGAAGACCCGCCTGCTTATGTAAACTAAGCAGGCGAGTCTTCTGTCAGACAGGCAGGGAGAGATCAGGAGTTTCAGCCAAGCTGAAACCCCGATCTCTCTGTGCCTATCACAGAGCCCCCCCCCCCCCCCAGTCAATCACTTTTAGGCATACATTAACTCCTTTGATCACCCTCAGTGTCAACCCCTTCCCTGCCAGTGTCATTTTTACAGTAACAGTGCATATTTATAGCACTGATTACTGTAGTAATGTCACTGGTACCCCCAAAAGTGTCAAGAATGTCAGTCAAGGGTCCGATCTGTCCGCCGCAATGTCGCAGTCCCGCAAAAAAAATCGCAGATCGCCGCCATTACGCGTTAAAAAAAAAAAAACCCAAAAATGACAGAAATCTTTCCCTTAGTTAGTAAACGCAACAACTTTTGCGCAAACCAATCAAAATACACTTATTGTGATTTTTTTTTTTTTTACCAAACATAGGTAGCAGAAAACAAATTGGCCAAAAATTTAAAACAATTTTGATTTTTACATTTTTTTTTGGGGGGGGGGGGGGATTTCATATGAAAAAAATGTGAAAAGTATTGTTTTTTTCAAAATTTACGCTCTTTTTTTGTTTATAGCGCAAAAAGTAAAAATCGCAGAGGTGATCAAATACCACCAAAAGAAAGCTCTGTTTGTGGGGAAAAAAAGACGTAAATTTTGTTTGGGTACGGCGTCGCACGACCGCGCAATTGTCCGTTAAAGTCGCACGGAGCCGAATCGCAAAAAGTGGCCTGGACGTAAGACAGCAAAATCCTCCGGTGGTAAAGTGGTTAATGCTGGTTTGAAACCAAAAGGTAGTCACATCAAATATTGATTTGATTTAGGTTTTTCTTCTGTTCTCTTACGTTTTAATTTTGTAAATTGATAAAAAGAAAGATTTGAAAATATACTGTATATTTTTTTAAAGCGTTCTTACTTACTACAGCATTTCGTCACACTTGCCTATAACTTTTGCACAGTACTGTAACTCTAACACTCTACCTTCTGTCTTAGGGTATTCATGTCTACCTTGCAAAGAAAATGATAGAAGACCAGGGTAGAGATTATATGAATAACAGTGTTGCTAAGGTGAGTCCAGTCCTGTCAGACAGTCATGGTTGACATACACTATATCACCAAAGTATTGGGACGCCTGCCTTTACACGCACATCCTTTACACGCACATCCTTTACACGCACATGAACTTTAATGTCATCCCAATCTTAGTAAGTAGGGTTCAATATGGAGTTGGCCCACCCTTTGCAGCTATAACAGTTTCAACTCTTCTGGGAAGACTGTCCACAAGGTTTAGTAGTCCGAGTGTGTCTATGGGAATGTTTGACCATTCTTCCAGAAGCGCATTTGTGAGGTCAGGCACTGATGTTGGACAAGAAGGCCTGCCTTACAGTCTCTAATTCATCCCAAAGGTGTCCCTTTGGGTTGAGACCAGGACTCTGTGTACGCCAGTCAAGTTCCTCCACCCCAAACTCTCTCATCAATGCCTTTATGGACCTTGATTGTGCACTGGTCTAAATAATTTGGTGGAGGGGGGGGGGGGGGTGGGATTATGGTGTGGGGTTGTTTTTAGGAGTAAGTTTGGTCTTTTAGTTCAAGTGAATGGAACTCAAGACGTCAGCATACCAAGACATTTTGGACAATTTCATGCTTCCAAATTTGTGGGAACAGTTTGGGGATGGCCCCTTCCTGTTCCAACATGACTGCGCATCAGTGCACAAAGCAAGATCCATAAAGACCAGGGTGAGCGAATCGGAGGTGGAAGAACTTGACGTATTTTTTTTTTTTTTAAACTCCTTTCTTGCCCTTGTAGCCCCCTTTTGGCAGGGCCCTCCCTTAGAAAGGAGCCCTCCCTTAAAGGGTAACTCCACTTTCGTGGGGGGAATAAAATAACAAATAAAGAAAAAACAATATAGCGTATACAATTGTGACACATTCATATTGTAATTGAATGTTATTAAAAATGACCTTTCCTTTTCAATCTGCAATCTTATGAAAATGCAATGCAATATGGCTCCCTGAAGCTGTTTTGTACACAGATTGTGTACTGACCACACCCCAGAAAAAGAAATGTCCTGCTTATGTGTGGCTCACCAATTTTCCCAGAAGTATGCATAAGATAAAAGTCAGATTTCTGGCATCCCCTGCAACAAAATTTCATTTTTGGTGAGATACTCCCAATAGGAACATGTCTAAAGGGATGCAGGTCCAGCGGATTTCCTCATTAGAGCCCTGCAGCTGCCACAGCTGACAGATAATTATGAAACCACTCCCATTTGACCCACTCATCACAGAGGCACAGAAGAACAAACAATGATTTCTTCAGAACAATAAACGTTAGAAATCTGCAACAATGTTTGTTAAAATCCTTGCAATGTACAGAGATTACCATGTACATTGCCATAACCCCGGTAATTAACATCAAAGTAGCTTCGTAAATACACAGTGGGCGGTCCGTAAGTGGTCAAGGATAAATCACCAATCATAACCGTCATCTATAGCATACTTGATCTGGTGAACAATTTTGTCCTTTGTCCTTCCCAATGCGTATAAGGTATACACATACACATGTCCTGGTTTCATCATCACACGTCATTCCAATTCAATTTTCTGTTTTTTTGTTTTTGCCCTGTGTGTGTGTATATTAATATATTAAGTATCTCACAAAAGTGAGTACACCCCTCACATTTTTTTTTATATTTTATTATATCTTTTTATGTGACAACACTGAAGAAATAACACTTTGCTACAATGTAAAGTATTGAGTGTACAGCTTGTATAACAGTGTAAATTTGCTGCCTCCTCAAAATAACTCAACACACAGCCATTAATGTCTAAACCGCTGGCAACAAAAGGGAGTACACCCCTAAGTCAAAATATCCAAATTGGGCCCAAAGTGTCAATATTTTGTGTAGCCACCAATATTTTCAAGCACTGCCTTAACCCTTTTGGGCATGGAGTTCACTAGAACTTCACAGGTTGCCACTGGAGTCCTTTTCCACTCCTTTATGATGACATCACGGAGGTGGTGGATGTTAGAGACCTTGTGCTCCTCCACCTTCGAGTTGAGGATGTCCCACAGATGCTCAATAGGGTTTAGGTCTAGAGAAATGCTTGGCCAGTCCATCACTTTTACCCTCAGCTTCTTTAGCAAGGCAGTGGTCATCTTGGAGGTGTGTTTGGGGTCATTATCATGTTGGAATACTGCCCTGCGGCTCAGTCTCCGATAGGAGGGGATCATGCTCTGTTTCAGTATGTCACAGTACATACTTCAGTATGTCATCTGGTACTCAAGGGGTCATCTGGTAAGTGGGCTGTGATTGCGGTGGAGGCAACATAGATGCACTAATCCCACTGGAGCTTATATCAAGTGTTGTTCATGGTCACTTTATTAAAGAGGAAGTAAAGTCTCCTCTGACACTTTTACCTATAGGTAAGCCTATATTAAGGCTTACCTATAGGTACTGTAAATATCTCCAAAACATGTACCGTTTAGGAGATATTTACCTTACATGCAGCCAGTGACATCACTGGCGCATGCGCTCTGAAGGAACGGCCGCTGGTGCCGTGACTGTCGGCTCCCACGCACGTGCGTGGGAGTGACGTCACCGCGGCATCCGGCCAATCAGATACTGGACATGTCGCCCGTCATACAGGTAAGCGGGCGGCACGGCGGGGCTCATTCTAAGGTAAGTATTTCATAATAGGCTAGTATGCTGTGCATACTAGCTCATTATGTGTTTCTCTTTCAGGTTGCAAAAAAAAAAAAAAAAAAGTTGTATGGGTTTACAACCTCTTTAAGCACAAAGAGCACTTTTTTGGATTATCCCACAGAAGTTTACACCAAGTATTGTCACCTATCAAGCATAAGAACACTTTTTAAGTCAATTGAACATTATTGACTCACTTGTGATTAGTCACGATATATGCATGAAGGACTGATATTGTTCATTTGCAGTTTTGCACACAGTGCACAGTCACTGTGGAGTTTTATATATCTATTTATAAACAAAAGCTTGGAATAATGATTCCCATAAAGGGACCACAGAGATGGATGAAGGTGGGTTTAGCTGTTAATGGCACAGTGCTGTAGTCTATTATCCAGCGCCTATTAGGGTTACTGTATAGGAGCAGCATCTGTTTATATGAGAGAGCCCCTGCGAGGCCGCCTGTGTGGATAGTAACAGCTTAACCCACCTTCATCCATCTCTGCGGTCCCACTGTGGTCCCTTTATTCCAAGCTTTCCTTTATGGTTATTTGGTAAGAGGCACGTTTATTTTGTTAACACGTGGTGTCACATTGAGTGTTGGGACGACACTGTGGCTCGTGGACCTTTTTCCAGTGATTTGATGTAGACTTATATGCTAATTTTCGCTGGGAAGTCGGTAAGGAGCCATCACACTGCATTGTTTGGGTCATGTTGTGCTACATGGGATGTCTGAACCTGCTGACCTTTAAGAAAGGATATATATAATATATGGAACACTTCAGTGAAGATTCCCGTGTCACATTTAATTATTTTTGGAATTATTCACCTTATATAATATTTTATTATAATGCATGTCATCGCCCTTTACTTTTGAGGTGTTGCACATTTATTTTTCACCTGTATATTTTTTGTTTTTTTTCAACATTTTTTATTGGATGTGTTGATTTCTATTCCATTTAATTACCGAGCGCTCTAGTTTAATTTTTTTCTCAACCAGCTAAATACACTTGTAAAATACAAAAACATGAATGGGTTCACCTGCCACAGTATTTGTATTTCCGCTCAGCCAGTATGTGTATAGCAAGCTGGAAGACAGCCACACATGGATATTTTTTCTCAAATGATCCCATTGTAGTCATTCATCATTCTCTCTTATAGTTGGGCAATATAGAGATATCTAAAAGAAACACAAACCAGAGCGCTATATGGAAAATGACCACAAGATGGTGCTGTAATGTCTCCATATGACAGTTGTCTGTGGTAAGATCTCACAAATCAATCATATGTTCAAATAATCCAAGATTAAATTAAATGTTTATTAGAATTCTAAGACGGCATCATAAGCCTTGTAGGGTAAAATCATTTAAAACTGTAAGCTTGTGTAAGCCTGTATGATGCGGGAAGAGCATAAGAAGTTGCATACCAGCCCATGGAGGTGGAGGAAACCCCACCTATGAGGGTAACCTGGTAGCATGCCATCCAAGCCTTGTTTTGGTCCAGTGGGTGTGGCATCCTCCCAACTCTCCAGCAGTTCCTAATTGGTCGCTTCAAGCCCGCTGTGACATCTCCAGCGCTTTGTAGGCCACTGCTCCCCTTATCCATCCATTGGTGGGAACCCCCCCTGGAGCCCCCCTTAAGTTCCCCTGGGCATATCATCGATTGAATCATACAACAGTCCTCCTGGGTTTCCTCCACCTCCATGGGCTGGTATGCAACATCTTATGCTCTTCCCACATCATACAGGCTTACACAAGCTTACCGTTGTAAAATATTTTACCCTACAAGGCTCATGATGTCGTCTTTGAATTTGAAATTAACATTTTATTTATTTTTGAATTATTTGAACATATGATTTATTCATGAGATCTTACCACAGAGAACTGTCATAGCGATACATTATAGCACCATCTTGTGGTCATTTTTCATATAGCGCTCTGAGTTGTGTGTTTCTTTTGGATTGTCATTCCACAACTTCATGTGGAATAGTCTGAGCAGCTGGGTTAGTGACCTTTCTTCGGCTTCACACCCTCAATTACATCCTCTTAGCGCCTGGATGTTGGTAGTTTCAATATAGAGATATATAGAAAGTAACTATCAAGTATCAAATGTTCTCATTACTTCTCCTAAATGTTTTTTAACAGTTGGGGTTCATACACCTCTGCCAGACAGCACAGCAGACTGTATAGCAGGCTTTTATTATGCATTGGTAAGGCTTTAACCACTTTTGGATCGGAAAGGATTTCCCCCTTAATGACCAGGCCATTTTCTGTAATTCACCACTGCGTTATTTTACCGGACAATTGCGCAGTCGTGTACCTTAATAAAATCAATGTCCTATTTTTCCCACAAATAGAGATTTCTTTTGGTGGTATTTGATCACCTGTGCTATTTTTTTTTTTTTTGCGCTATAAACAAAAAAAGAGCGATAATTCTGGGGAAAAAAAAAACTATTTTCTCTTACGTCCTCCGACAGTCGCTGCCTCTTCATATTCGTCACTATTGGGGTTATTGACCTTTGCTCCGTAGGAGTAGCTAGGCAACAGAATATGTTAATATCAAAGCTTTAAGCATATCCCACCCCTAGGGAGTGGTCCCCTCAGTCAATACCCTCCTGCTTCCTGCATTCCTACCTCAGTTTCAATTTGCCTAGCTTAGAAGTTAGCTGGGTTCCTGTGCTGGGGCTTTTCAGTCTCAGCCTTCTATCCTTTTTTTTTTTATTTTATTTCAAGTATTTCTCTCTTTCTTTTACTTAGCTGTTATTTTTCAGCATTAGTTAGTTCTTCGGATGAAGATGATCGTGCGGTGCTGGGTCTCGGGCTGGCTTTCCAGGATCCTCAGGGTTCTCAGGGCCAGTGGCTTCCCAGCCTGCCATCGAGCGTTCAGCTCAGGTTTCCCTGGCATATTGAACGACCCATCCCTGTTTGCTGCAGGGATGCTGCGGTGAGGTGGCTACCTCACCGGACGCCATTTGCGGTTTCGCACCGCAGTTCCACTGCGTGCTGGCTGCGACTCTCCCTGTCCTTGGTGCAGCGGTTTGATCGCTTGTGCGGGCTCCCCACGTCATCCGGATGGTAAGTGTATTCTGTGTGGGGACCTGTCTATTTTGGGTGTCAGTCTGGGACTGTGGGACCCTGCATGTCTGTGTAATATGTTGAGCTCCCTGTCAGGTATAGCTGCCTTTCTGTGGGCTGCAAGGGGGGGGGGCTCTCCTGCTCTGCTCTGTGTGACAGGCTGTGTTATCTGTGAGACATGCGGTATGCTGTGTGGGACATGCTTGTGAGACATGTTTTGGGCATACTGTGCGGCGACCGCTGCTGCGGTCCGCCATTTTTTTGCAGCAAGCTTAGGTGGCCGGTCCTGTGTGGTAAGCGCGGCGATCGCTCAGGCCACATGTCAGTGCTGTTCTCTATCTACCTGTGAAGTCCCCTGCCGGCGGCCATGTTTGTGTAGCCTTACATAGGCTTTATAGGGGCGGTCAGTCTTGCATCACTTCCTTTTGCTCTGGGACAACGATCGGTGCAGCAGCCTGTGTGATCTCTCCAGGTTTTACCTTTCCATATTCCTGTATTCCTTGCCTAGTATTCTTCTCCCTGTGGGGGTCAGTGGGTGCGGTGGGCTACGCTCGCCGCTATCTTAAAGGGGCAGTACTCCTTTTTTTCCTAAAACACTGGGGCATGGATTCTCAGGAAAGCAAGTTTCCTCCCACCCTGGTGGGGGGCCAAGGGGCTGCTGCTTCCCCCGAGGGGGCTGATTTGGCTGCTATTGTGGCAAACCTAGCTGCTCAGGTGCAGATGCTTGTGGCTGATCGATCCACAAAACGGCCCAGAGTGTCAATTTCCTCTGATTCAGAGGGCGATGGGGCTGCTATGGCTGGTGGACCCTTCTCAGGGTCCCGTTCATTTCTAGACCTTGTGGGGTCTGAGGGGGAGGCTGAGGTAGAAAGGGTTGATAATCCCCCCCCCCCCCTGGCTCGTCTGAAGAGCTTGCACTCATGGATGAGTTGGTTGCTTCTATCAAGCACACGCTGCATTTGGAGGAGGAACCATGTCCTCCTGCTTTGCTGTCCTCTTATGGGACGCAGAGGAAACGCAAAACATCGCAGGTTTTTTCCTTGCTCTGCGGAATTTCAGCGCGCTGTTGATGAGCAATGGCGCAATTTAAAGAAGCCTTTTGCTGTGCCGAGTAGGTTCAAGCTGCGTTACCCCTTTACGCCCGCTACTGATGAGCCTTGGTGTGTACCACCTCAGGTGGATCACGCGGTGGCTATTTTGAATAAGTCTACTGCGATTCTGGCGGAGGATACCCCGGTGTTCCGGGACCCCACGGACAGGAGATTAGAATCTCTTGCCCGTCATACTTATACGGTTATTGGTTCCATGCTGAAACCTATTTTTGCTTCCCTTATGGCAGCCCAGGCTGTCCCGGATTGGACGCAGGTGCTCAGGCGCATCCTGGTGGCTGACTCTGCCCCGCCGACAACTTTGGCTATGGTGGATCAAATTCATCAGGGTGTCATGTATTTGTGTGATGCGGACTTGGATTTAGTCCCTTTGGCTGCACGCGTCCAAAGTGTGGCGGTGTTGACACGCCGTCTGATATGGCTAAAGTGTTGGTCTGTTGACCAAGCTTCTCGCAAGACTTTAGCTAATTTGCCCTATGCGGGATCTCGCCTTTTTGGCGATTCTTTGGATACTCTGATAAAGGGAATTACCGGGGGTAAGAGCACGCTCTTACCCCAGACTCACAAGTCTAAAGTTGTTCGTGGTAAGAAGACTACCTCATTTAGACCCTCTCAGGGGTCCTTTCGTGCCTTTCGGTCGTACTATAAGGGCAAGCCCTTCAAAGGCCAAGGCTCCCAGAAGAAGCCGTGGGCAGGTAAGCAGAAGTCGGGCCAGTCCGGGTCCACTGCCCATAACAATGCGGCCTGAAGGGGCGCCCTCACCCAGTTCTGGGGTGGGGGGACGTTTGCTCGGTTTTCTTCAACCCTGGCTGGCCCGCGTTCGGGACAGGTGGGTTCAGGAAATCGTTCGATCTGGATACAAGATTGAGTTTCTCTCTCGGCCGGCGAGCAGATTTTTTCCCTCGAATCTTCAGCTGTCTCCGGAGTGCTTGCAGGATCTGCACCTGGCGGTGCGGGACTTGCGGGCCCAGGGCGTGGTGGTTCCGGTGCCTCTTCAGGACAGGTTCCGGGGGTTTTATTCAAATCTGTTCACTGTGCCCAGAAAGGAGGGCAAGGTACGTCCAATTCTGGACTTGAAAGCTCTGAACCGCTTTGTGCGGGTTCGCAAGTTCTGCATGGAATCCCTGCGCTCGGTGGTGGCTGCCCTGGTTCCGGGGGAATTCATGGTGTCCATCGATCTGAAGGATGCGTATCTTCATATCCCCATTTTCGAGGGTCACCAGAGGTACCTTCGATTCGCCATTGCGGAGGATCACTACCAGTTCGTGGCGTTACCCTTTGGTCTCGCTTCGGCTCCGCGGGTGTTCACCAAGGTGCTTGCGCCGGTTCTGGCTTTGTTGAGAGCTCAGGGCATCTCTGTCCTGGGGTATCTGGACTACATTCTGGTTCGGTCTGCGACCAGTCAGGGTCTGGTGAACGACCTGTCCGTCACGATGCAGACTCTACAGGAGTTTGGTTGGACGATAAATTTTCCGAAGTCGACGCTGTGTCCGTCGGTTCGTCTTCCCTACCTGGGAATGATCCTGGACTCTGTTCAGGCGAAGGTCTTCCTGCCGGAAGACAAGCTCAGGACGCTTCAGGAAGAAGTCATGTCCCTCAGGGACCGTCAGTGCTCGTCCCTCCGGACGTGTATGAGGTGTCTGGGGCTGATGGTCTCGGCTTTCGAGGCGATTCCCTTCGCCCAGTTTCACACGCGGGGTCTCCAAGCGGAGATTCTGTCCAGGTGGGACGGGCGACCGCAATCTCTGGATCTCCAGGTTTCATTGAGCCATCGCACCAGAAGGGATCTTCTGTGGTGGCTGCAGTCCCCGGCGGTGTCGGGGGGCAAGTCTTTTCGCCCTTTCTCGTGGACGGTGATCACCACGGATGCCAGCCTGTCGGGCTGGGGTGGTGTTCTGGGCGTTCTGTCCGCCCAGGGAACTTGGTCGGAGGAGGAATCCTCCCTTCCGATCAACATTCTGGAATTGCGAGCGATAAATCTCTGCCTTCGGCGTTGGATGGACAGACTGCAGGGCCGTCCGGTTCGGGTGCAGACAGACAATGCCACTGCGGTGGCCTACATCAACCACCAAGGGGGCACCAGGAGTGCCCGCGCGGCTCGGGAAGTGGCCGACATTCTGTCTTGGGCCGAGACACACGTCCCGGCGATAACGGCAGTTCACATTCCGGGGGTGGAGAACTGGCAGGCGGATTATCTGAGTCGCCAGACCCTGTACCAGGGGGAATGGTCCCTTCACCCGGATGTCTTCCAGATGTTGTGCGCGAAGTGGGGTTCACCAGATGTGGACCTGTTCGTGTCTCGTCTAAACTACAAGGTGGAAAGGTTCGTGGCAAGGACGTGCGATCCTCGAGCAGACGCGTTAGTGGCTCCCTGGCATCAGTATCTTCTGAGGTATGCCTTTCCGCTGATTCAGCTGCTGTCCAGGTTCCTTCGCAGGTTAGCCTCGGAACCGCACACGGTGATTCTGGTGGCGCCAGAATGGCCTCGCCGGTCTTGGTACGCAGATCTCGTGAATCTGGCGATCGACGCTCCGTGGCGTCTGCCTCTTCGAGAAGATCTCCTGTCTCAAGGGCCGATATTCCATCCTGCTTTGCAGTCCCTCGCTTTGAGTGCCTGGCTGTTGAAAGCGAGGTCCTGAAGGATAGGGGTCTCTCCCCTGAGGTCATTCACACTTTGATCAAGGCTAGAAAGACCTCTTTCGGGGAAGGTTTACTACCGTACTTGGAAGGCCTATTTTGCCTGGTGTGAGTCCAGGGGGTATTCCCCTCGCTCGTATTCGGTATCAAGAGTGTTGGCTTTCCTTCAAACGGGCGTGGACCAGCGTTTGGCGTTGGCCACGATTAAGGGTCAGATTTCTGCGCTGGCCGTTCTCTTTCAACGCCCTGTGGCGTCTAATTCCTTGGTTAGCACTTTTGTTCAAGGGGTGCGACATCTGGTCCCTCATAGGAGGGAGCCTTTGCCTCCATGGGACTTGAACCTTGTTCTGTCCGTGTTGCAACATGCTCCTTTTGAAAGGATCAGGGAGATCTCGTTGTCTATGTTGTCCAAGAAGGTCGCTTTTTTGGTGGCGATCACTTCGGCTCGCAGAGTGTCGGAGCTGGCAGCTTTGTCTTGCAGATCTCCGTATTTGGTGGTTCATTTGGATAAGGTGGTCTTGCGACCTAACCCGTCTTTTCTTCCGAAAAGGATTTCGGAATTTCACCTTAATGAGGACATTGTCTTGCCTTCGCTTTGCGCGAAGCCTAAACATCCAAAGGAGGTGGCCTTGCACTCCTTGGATGTTGTTCGGGCGATCAGGGTTTATCTGTCGTCGACTGAGTCTTTTCGCAAAACGGATTCTCTATTTGTCCTTCCAGAGGGGCGTCGGCTTCTACCATCGCCAAATGGATCAGACAGGCCTATGCTTTGAATGGGAAAGTTCCCCCCATGCCTGTGAAGGCGCACTCTACCAGATCTCTGAGTACGTCTTGGGCCTGTCATCATCGAGCTTCTGTGGCCCAGGTGTGTAAGGCGGCGACTTGGTCGTCCGTTCACACCTTCTCAAAATTCTACAAAGTGGATGTTCAGGCATCGGCAGATGCTTCCTTTGGCCGCAAGGTTCTTAGTGCGGCAGTGCCTTAGGGTCCCTTATTTTTGGGTCCTTGGCTGTTGGGATGTTTTTATCCCTAGGTTACTTGTTCTTCCTGGGTTGTTGCTCCTGTTGAGCAAGTTTTTTTCCAGTTGCCCAGTTGGTTTCCTTCCTTTGGTAAGGTTCGTTTTTTTCTGATGTGGGTACTGCGTTGCCTTAGGCGCGGCTGCGTTTTTTTCCCACCCCTCAGGTCTACACTGCTTTGGGACGTCCCCAATAGTGACGAATATGAAGAGGCGGCGACTGTCGGAGGACTCAGAGAAAGGAATTTTACAGGTAAGATTTTACAAAAATTCCGTTTTTCATTTTCTGCTATATAACATTCCCCCCCCCCCCCCCCCCAAATGTAAAAATCTATTTTTTTCATCATTTTAGGCCAATTTGTATTCTGTTACATATTTTTGGTAAAAAAAATCCCAATAAGTGCATTTTGATTAGTTTGCGCAAAAGTTATCGAGTCTACAAACTAGGGGAAAGATTTGTCATTCTTTTTTTTTACTAGTAATGGCGGCGATTTTTAGCGGGACTGCCACATTGCGGCGGACAGATCCGACCCCTAACTGACATTTTTGACACTTTTGGGGGGACCAGTGACATTACTACAGTAATCAGTGCTAAAAATATGCACTGTTACTGTACTAATGACACTAGCAGGGAAGGGGCTAACCCAGGGGCGATCAAAGGGTTAAGTGTGAGCCTAGGTGAGTGTTTTCTAACTGTATGGGGGAGGGACTTGTTAAATGAACTCAGAGACCTGTGATCCTATATAGGAGGATCACAGACGCTCTGTGATCATTTCAGAGAGAAGAACGGTCTGCTGTGTTTACAACAGCTGACCAGTGTTCTCTCTCAGCGGGGAGCGATCGTGGGTGCACAGCAGCAATCGCAGCCGCCGGCCTCGTGGATTGGCATCCCTGCTGCGTAGTGGGGGCCGATGCAAGGAGGCGGGGACACGCGCTCTTCCCCCAGGAGTTCTCCCACAAACTGCTGTACAGGTACGGCGATTCGCGCAGCTGAGCCTGCCTGCCGCAGTATATATGCGGCGGGCGGTCGGCAAGTGGTTAAGCAAGCTGTGGGCAGGGAAAACCTAAATCCTAATGAAAGTGTAATTTTTGATTCCATATATATATCTACATTACGGTCACCTTGGCATAGAGTCAATTTACCCTAAACTACATTACAGTCACCTTGGCATGGAAGAGTTTGGTCACCCTGGCATAGTAGAGTCAGTTCACTCTAAACTACATTATGGTCACCCTGAGTTCGGTCACCCTGGTATGGCAGCAGGCTAAGTCAGCTAAACTTCATTAGGGTCACCTTGGTATGGCAGGCTAAGTCAGCTAAACTTCATTAGGGTCACCTTGGTATGGCAGGGTCTGGTCACTACGGTCACCCTAACACTTTTACTGTCCCTACAGAAACGAAATTATTAAATCTAACTATAATGTTATACAGAACACTAACTACACTGCATATCCCTTTCCTCACACTAAAAGAACAGCAGGAGTAACACTAATGCTTGCACTCTATTCCACAGCCCCTGTATTACTGTGCTAGAGATTTGGCGGGGCTAGGTTATATACTGGGGGGCGTATTCACTAATGATTGGCCTCTGGACCCCCTAGTCACTCCAATCAGCTTTTCCTAATGTTTCTGGGCCAATCACAGGCTTTGTAAGCCCATTTCCTGACCCAGGCATTTTGGGCCGTTCTGGTCGCCGAATTCCGAACTTTTCCGGCAAAAAGTTTGAAATTCGGCCGAATTTCGAACAGCCAATGTTCGGGTCGAACTGATGGTCGACTCAAACCGTTCGATCATCCCTACTGGCAACAGTGGACCATACCTGCACAAAGTGTGTGGGCACCACCACTTGTAGTCTCTACCAGGGGAGCATGTGACACTGATATTGCAGTATACAGGGATGTTATCACCCTATAACAGGTCCAAATAAGCGCCTTCATGGCAGGATCAATGGGAGTTATGTTAATGAAAGTTGCAGAATAAAATAAATGAAAACAAAATAAAAGCAATTTTTAAAACTACTGGAACGTGAAGGCTCTGAGGAAGAGGCTAAGCCTCGAAACGCGTAAGCCTTTCCAGCTTCAGGGGTTTGGCCTTTGATCTTGATGCGGATGACAACGTATCTATTTGATGTGCTTTTACCAAGAACTCGTTTGTGAGTATTTTTATACCTTTTATTTGAACAAATCTTTGTAGAGGATAATGCACTAGGCCAGTGCGCCCTTGTGTTTGTTTTTCGTTTTTAAAGCTTTGGTATTGTAAGAGGGCCACTTTGAGAGAAATAGGACACATTTTTGGGATTTATATGAATTTTGTGTCTTAGTACTTAGTTAAGTAAGGAAGGGCACTCTCATTTAAACACTATTTATATGGCTGGATACCTGTCACAGGGTTCTTGCAAGCGTCACTCCTCTCCATGTGCCTCTAGAGAGAGGAGGCGCCGCGTCATCACTCACAGCGTAATACAGCGGTCCGCACTGCAGGCGACTGCTGTCATCTGTAATCCCGCAAGGGTGACCGAAAGCGTGTATTGTCTTCATGCATGTAAGTGCAATTTTACTCTTCAATAAATGGTATCTATGATAATGCACTATTGGCGGTCTTATTGAGGACAAGAGCAGCGATTACCCATCAGGGATCCATCCATTGTCACATTCTAGTAAGGAGATGAGTGTTCGTTTGATTACAGCCCTACACATATTTAAATCTGGTAAGAGGCTTACCTCCTCCCACCTCACCCGGGAGGCATTAGTGGATATCCCTTTTGCTTGCTTTTGGTGTGTGTTCTCTGGAGTGGATCTTCTCATTTACATGCCCTTATTATTCATCTTTCTGGTAAGAAGCTATGCTGGTGGTGGGATACTGAACACTATTCACTTGGCTTCCTCATCTTAACTCAGCGGTCTCATCACGGACATTGTCAATTGGATTTCATTTTGTATATTATTTGGGACTGTTTCTGTCACGATTTCATTTGTGTTGTCACCCAAATTTTTTGATATTCACTGGTGAATTCACGGCAATATTTGTGTATCAATGTTATTTGTACCAGCAGTTTTTTATTTTATTCACTGTTATGTATGACCCTTAAGCACATTTGGTCGGTTTTATTCCAGACCCTTCTTTCATGTTTGATATCATTCATGTGATTTCATTTGAACTTTTACACAATTTGATTGATTAGCGCACCTAAACTAACAGATCTGTCTCTCATGAGAAGCAGAACAGAGCCACAAATGTGTTTTCCTAGCACCTATTTAGGAAGGTGCTACATCATTATAACACTTAATTATTCTTTGTTTTTTAACAGCACATCATTGCTGGATCTTTCACAATAGCGGCATCTAAGAACTCCAGTGGTGGCAAGGTGACTTACTGACCTCTGAGAATAGCAGAAAATATTCCATTATAACAAATATATAATGGTCAGGGGAGTGAACCTGGTTATCACTATCAAGAAGCTTAAAAAAGGCCTTCATTTGAGGGTGGTTTATCAATACGTATGCTTCCAATACCTGACGCGGTTTGACCCGCACCTCAATGGGGCAGCCCCTTCATGGCGACTTTGTGGGCACATTTATTGGCCAGTCATCTTGGTCGGGGGACACAGGCCCCGCTGCCACATTTACAGTTAAGCGGCGGGGTCGGGGTTGGGCTGTCCCCACCTGGTCATGACCTTTTCATTAAAGCAACTTGGAGCTTTATTTTCTTCAGCATACTGGATAATAGTTTAACTGTGAAGCTGTTTGAATATTTGTGGTTCACGACAAATGTTGCACCATTTTTTTTTTTTTCCCTATGAATGTTCATTTTTTTTTGTTTTATTTCTGGATGTAATTAATAAATAAATAAAGATTGAAAATAAAAAAGGCCTTCATTTTGCATGGCATTTTGTAGAAGCTACATTTATTTTTTACATCCCAGTGTGTAAAGGCTAATTAAACTCCTCTACCCCCTAGACATGACAAGCATTTTAAGCTTGCAATGGAAGGGGAGGGGCCGCTTACAGTTAATTTTATTTATAAAGCCGTCACAGTCTATATGGCAATCCTGCCCCATACCAGCATGCTGTAGAGAAGGACCCTTGCTGTCTGTGTGAAAGCAGTGGACTTTCTGCAGAGGTCCCACACACTCCCTGCTGAGCCAGAGTTGGAGCTCTCCAATCCATAGGGAGAGCTCTAGTTAAGTAGGGGGTAAGCTAGACCTTTTCAGAGAGAGCACCGCTTCCACACAGAGAGCAAGGCTCCTTCTTCTTCCCAGCATGCTGGCAGAGGACCAGCCTTTCTACTGAGGCTGTGGCTGCTTTGTAAAGAAAACAAAGGGTAACCCTTCCACATCTTTTGTTTTAATGCACCTCAAACATATTTAGCTGGTTAAGGCCCCTTTCAGATGGAGCGGATCTGTCCAAGCGGAATCCACCTGCCCAGCGGGAGATCTCTCCACTGATCCCTTCTGAGCGGGCGGATGACAGGTCCATGTCCACTCCACTATGCAGAGTGTACACAGACACATGGGCTCTAAGAAAGGGAGCATGTCTCCCGAAACGCGTCAGCTTTCCAACTGCAGTGATCTCATTTCCCCAATGCTGGAGTTGTGACTGATATGCTTTTTATCTTCTCATGTTTATAGGTATGTTTTTGGCATCTCCAATAAATCTTTTATGGTGTTAAAGGTAATACACTAGGCGTTTGCACCATCCTTTTTTTGTTTTTGGCGTAAACGGACAAAGCTCGCTCTCCTCTATGGGGTTGTCAGATGGAAATGGACTGCATGTCCATTTCCATCTGATTGTCATCCAATCTGCTGGACGGATGGCTAATGTATCGCCATATGTCTATTTTTAGGGAGCTTTATCGGATCAGATGCCTGGCGGGTGTCACCAGACACATGTCCACTGACATCCGCTGCCCCATAGAGAACAATGGGTGGTCTGATTGGGTCTGCCTGAAAAACTGACAGGCAGACTTGATGGTGTGAAAGGGGCCTTAACCACTTAAGCCCCGGAAGATTTTACCCCCTTCCTGACCAGGGCCTATTTTGCGATTCGGCACTGCGTGACTTTAACGGACAATTGCGCGGTCGTACGACGCTGTACCGAAATGAAATTTACATCCTTTCTTTTTCTCCCCACAAACAGAGCTTTCTTTCTGTGGATTTTGATCACCTGTGCGATTTTTTTTTTTTTTTGATCATGCGCTATAAACAAAAAAAGAGCGACAATTTTGCAAAAATAACAATATTTTTCACATTTTTTTATATGAAATTTCCCCTCCCCCCCCAAAAAAATGTAAAAATCAAAAATTTTTAACATTTTTGGCCAATTTGTTTTCTGCTACATATGTTTGGTAAAAAAAAATGCGCAAAAAGCGTATTTTGATTGGTTTGCGCAAAAGTTATTGCGTTTACTAACTAAGGGAAAGATTTTTGTCTTTTTTTTTTTTTTTGCACGACTGCGACATTGCGGCGGACAGATCGGACCCTTGACTGACATTTTTGACACTTTTGGGGGTACCCGTGACATTACTACAGTAATCAGTGCTATACATATGCACTGTTACTGTAAAAATGACACTGGCAGGGAAGGGGTTAACTCTATTGGAGAAGGGGGGGTTAAGTGTGTCCCTAGGGGCGTGATTCTAACTGTGATTGGATGTGGCTTTTCATGTAACAGCAGAGATCTACGGTCCTACATAGCAGGACTGTATGATCTCTGCTGTTACACAGGGGAGAATGACAGGCGGCTTTGTTTACATTAGCCACCTGCCTTTCTCCCGGTGTAACCGACGATCGCGAGTGACCGGCGGACATCGGGTCCGCCGCTCACACGCGCGGGGGGGTCCGTGAGCGAGCGGGAACGCGCCTCCGGCGGCGCACGCTTGCTCCCTAGAGCCTCACAGGCTAGTGACATACCCCTACGTCACTTTGCCTGTGAGGGGCTGAATGCCGACGTAAATAGTCGTTAGGCAGTCGGCAAGTGGTTAAACTGAATGTTCAGTTCTGGCTTTAACCCTTATACTTCTGCAGTCATAAAGATTATAAAAATTCAAA